>NC_141600.1:16629460-16785769 GCF_047967505.1 Dipteris shenzhenensis
ATTTCCAAGCATATAATACCAAGATTGAAGAATGTTATGATATCATGCTAGTAGGCAAAGAAAGTACAAGTATTTAAATCTCAATATCTACATTTCAGTATGTGTCACTATAACACTTCAGCTCATTTTTTATGCTTTTTTCGATGAAAATAACATTAAAATATTTTTTCCAAACTCTGATATCCGTCGAAAAAACATCTATATTGTGGTCATTAAGGAAGCATCAATATTAACATCAAATTTTCAGTCAATAGATATATTCTTGATGCTAATAGCAACGGTAATATCGATGGTTTCTTGAGTTTTTTGCAGGTCTCTTTCGATGCTTTTTTCGACGGTAATATCGAAACTAGGACACAGGTTTCGATGAAAATACCGACGTTAATATCGACGTTGGTTAAAAATTCTCGAAGCTTTATCGATGCTAATATCGATGCTTTTTTTTAAAATAATTTTTTTAGGGCAGATGAGGGCATGGCCAAGCCCTAATCTACCCTTTTATAAAGGTATGCATTACACTGCAGTGGCCATTGTGTTGTATTGTTTAGAATTATTCATTACGAAATTGTCCTATTACATCATATGAGGTAAAATATTGACACTATATACAGGTCTGCACTGTCTCCGTATGTCTGTCATCAATAGGCAGATGGGTAGAATGTAGTGCTAGTCCTCACTACTCCCATCCTCATCCTCGTCCTCTCCACTCCCATGGCCCCCTCTCCACTAACATCACCCCCACTGGTGCCCTCTCCACATGTTGCAACATCCTCCTCGCGAGCTTCTCTCAAGTATTCATCTCTGTCCTCATGTTCAACCAGTCGGCACAGGATTTGCATGGTTAGTATATATATCTTGGAGATCATTTCTAAAAGAATAAATGTAATAAGGGCTTACATTGAGGAACAATACAAATTCTCATCTCTCCTCAAGTAGGTTCATTAGAGCTTCACAGTTGGAGCATGCTTTATAGCCTAGCCTAGCCTTTTGATGCCCAAGAAAAGGTCTCATTCCCTCCAAACACTTCTCTCCCATGAAACTAAGCTTCATAAATGCAAATATATTCACATGAAGTTGTGACATAGATGTCACTTCTGAAAATTTTACTTTTTACGCCTAACATGTACGTAAGAAAACTCATGTGGATTACCGGGAAGAATTATGGAATACAATCTACAATCATTTCTAAGGTGAATGCAAAGCTACTATGAGCCCTTCTAGGGAAAAATCCAATTAGTTTGCATGTTAATGTATGCAATGGGTGGAAAGGCTAGTCTAACCTGCATTTGTTGCATTAGACATTGAGATTGTATACAATTTATTGGGTGTAAGCATGCGAGGGATGGAAAGGTTAGTCTAACATGTGTTCATTGCATTAGACATTGAGATTGTATACAATTTATTGGGTGAAAGCATGCTAACATGCACAAAATAGCATGTTCATGGGCAGTGCTATCAGACGTGTTGATAAGTGGTAATAGCATATCAAGATAGATGTTTAGAGGTAACAATTTGTGTTGTGAGGCCACAACATCAAATTTTGGAAATGTTATTTACAATTCGCTGTGAGGAGATTTCATACATGCTAACAATATATGCTAATAATAGTAAAAGCATAATAGGTTAGCATGCTTCTACTCTATTACAATAGTATTACTTGATTTATTAATGTTGGTCATCGAAATCATATCGTCATGAAATATATTTTTTAAAGAGTTGGAAACTATGATTTCATTGTGAACATGTTTGTATTTCATCATGAAATATATTTTTTCAAGATTTGGAAACTATGATTTCATTGTTAACATGTATGCATTGTAGGAGCTTTTAGGAGATTTTTTTTCAAAAATATGCATTGTCTAAGATCTATGATAAGTATGGACATAATTTTGAGACAATTATAAGCCTAATCATTGGTAAGTAATGGATCTTTGCAGTATTTTCACTTGTTTAAGTATAAATTGCAAATAAATGTTCATAGCAATCAACTCTTAGGTAGTCACTTTTTGCAACTTCTTCTCAATCTGGTAACCTAGCTAAACTTGAGCCTATGCTTATTCAATCTAGCTCTTCATCATGTCTACACTTAGGATTCATCCACTTAGATTAGTTTAGGCACATCATATGTCTAAGGTACTCATATGTTAATAGGAACCCCCCTTGGTTATCATATACTCTTAATTAGAAAAACCATGCCCTTACAAGCACATGGTTTATAAAAATTAAGATTGAATTCCCCAAATTTGATATAGATAATTGTGAATAGTCTTTTGATGTGTTTAGAGTTATTTGTTTTTATTAAAGGGAAGTACGTTATAATTGCTTCTTTTAAATTTGTGAATAGTCTCTCAATGTGTTTAGAATTATTTGTTTTTTTAGAGAATATATTCCTTGAGGAATATGATGTTTTCCTTTTTCCATTTGAAACGATGTTTTGGTATTTCTATTCAATTCTGTCTTAATGTATAATAAATGGAAAAAAATACAACCATTTGATGGTTCTTTGAAGCAAATGTGATTTGTTTCTTTGAGTAGCTGCTACACATTCCTAATAGTTCAAAAGGCTAAAAGCAACTACACATTCCTTGTAGCTTAAAAGCTAAGAGCAACTACACATACCTAGCTATTTCTATTAGAGATATAATCATTGGCAATATGTGTGGGATGATATATTTTAGAGACCCTTCTTTTTTGAAGAACCAAAAATGACGTTAAAATGTATAAATCTCCCCACATGATACGACATCTAAAGATGATGTTACAATGTATAAATCTCCACATGATATGACATCTTAAAATGATGTTACAATGTATAATTCTTCAACACATGATACGACATATAATCCAACAAAAGACTAAATATGATTTACTAGATCTTGCCCCAATGTGGCACATGCTAAGAACTGAAAAATGGATCGTATGTCTCCCTATCAAAGATATATATGCCTTTTCAATCAAACATATGGCTTCAATGGAAAGAGTTATCATTTCTTGAATGTATGATTTCTTGATCTCTTTTGAGGATATCCACCTACATTTGTCCATTTGCAATGAAAATGGAAATAAGACATGCACAATTGATCCTTCGACATACCTTACAAATGCACTAAGCTTATTGATGGCACTCAATGTATCTTTAGTACAACCTCCCCATAAAGCGATTGGAAGAACATACTAACGTGTCAATAAATTTGAAACAAGAGTGAATTCAAATGGAAATAATGTTACAAGCTATATCATTTTGTGCCAATCATGCAACTTGAGACCACTTAGTTTTCCATTGAAGTAAAGGAACCCTTCAAGTTATGTAATATACCTGGTTGGGGTCTTCATAACCTCAATAACACTCTTCAAATAGCTCTCTTCTACTTTTGAACACCCATGGTGGTTTTGATAAAATCACCTTGCTACCTCTTTGTTTTGGCCATAGAGCCCTTTTAGTTCCCATGTCCTTCAAGTCCTCTCATGCTTTTTGTCTATCTCTATCCTCAATCATATGCTTCCATATACTTTTTGTCACATTATGCATTGGGTCCAATAGATATGTTCCTCCAATAAGGGTCACTAATCTCATGTGTAGAAGTTTCCAACACTGGGACTATGGACGGTAGTAGTATCTAGAAAAGGATAGCAGTGGCAAAAGGAGATTGGGTTCTAATGCAACCCAAAAAGCAGAGAAAGCAACAATCAACTAACACTTTTTGGCTTCTTGGAAGGGCAGAGTGAAAGATTTTAGAGTAAAAAAGGAAGGCACCAGATGCGTCAGAGAGGTTCGAATATATGTCTACATGCACCGAGAACTTGTATTACGAGATTATCTTGCTTATCTTCCACACTATAGACCTAATTATAAGTGTATTTGTGTAATGAAATAGTTGAAACGAAATAACTGTTTCTTTCTATAACAGACAATATCTTTGTTTTGGTTCAGATATATATCCCTCATCATATGAAGAGTGGCAACCAATGGAGTGCATATTGGAATTCTTTGATGCTTTACATGGTGCTATTAGGGAGCTATAGTATAAAGGTAGAAAATCAACAACGTTGGCTAAATCTGGTATATTTTTTTATGATCACTTTTATCAATTGATGGACAATGCTCACTCACATGGTTTATTAAAAAAGAAAGATCTCTCGGCGTGGAATACAGTTAATTGGCCAGTCCCTAAATGCAGCATCACAGAATCACATAGAGCCAAACTATTTTCGGAAGTACAACATTCCCTAAAACCAAATATTGCTACAAGGATAGTTAAAATCAACATTTTCATGCCACTTACAGTTTTTGTAAAACTTTTTCAGGATTATCTAGTTAAAGTTTGCAAGACAATGTTGACTTTCAGAGCAAAAGGGTATGATGAAATTCCAATTCCAAAATTTTTGGATAATGGTTGGGATAGAATGGTGGCCAACAATGTGTATTGTGAGGTTGCTCATAACTCCATCAACATTAAGTACATGATTGCCTCGCAAAACTTTATTTTCTCTTTTTACTATAAATGCAGTAGGATGGTAGGCACAAAACTTGTGGCAATGGACCAAGACGAGAGGTCTTCAGGTCCAATAATTGAAATAAAGAGTGACCTCTATGATCTTGATTGCATCTGCTTTAGGCTTCCTGGCTGGAGGTATCAACATGATATCTCTCATTTTTAGATCATTCCAATCCTCTGCATTAAGGATCTTGTCATATCTATACCTAACCCTTACAAGTGTTTGGATGTATTTTTTCATGATAGTGACCCTGTGTGCATGTGCTGCTACCATCATGGTGTCCATGAAAAACTCTATAAGCCACTCTTCAGTAGCTTTTTGGAGAGTAAGCAGTGCAGTCCTTGCCATCTAAAGTCCACATGCCAATTGATGTATATTGCCCTCACAAGCCTTTGGAATGGTGCCATGGGTACTACATACCCTATGGCTTTCTGAGCCTTCCTGATCTCCATCAAGATAGATTTTCTTTGGCTCACTCTCTTCTTCTTGTTCCTTGCTAGCATGTGCACATGTTTTACTTCTTTGAGGATTTTGATCTGGATGGAGTTGTGGCAACCCCTTCAATGTCAGGTCCCTTCCCTTTCTTTCTGGCTGTTACTTTGATTCTTGCCATAGTATATTGTGTTCTTACTCTGGACAGAAAGCCAAACATAACAAGGAAATAAGCCACCCAAGAGTTTGCTTGAAAATGCGATTTGGTGCAAAGACATGGGCAAAACATTGAAATCACATTTTTAAGCAAATAATATTTTACATACTTCAGCAACACACTCCATGAAAATTTTTTGCTAGAAAATGCGATATGGAGGAGAAATACAAAGAAAAAGCTGAAATTGCATTTTTGAGCAAATTCCTTTGAAGCATAATCTAATGAATAAGTTGGACTCCACCATCCTCCTAGACCCTAGAATGCAGATGAGATGTGCTCAATGAAAACAACTCATAGAGTGTCTTTGAGAGAAAGCTATGGAATGGCCATTTCACCTTAACAATAGGGAAAAACCAATGACTGGTGACAGATTGCTTACCTGGGCTTGTGTGTCCTTGTTGACAAACATGTCAAGTGGTGGTTCAGAATAGAGTTGGAGCTGGTGCGGTTGGAGCTAGAGCTGGGGAGGTGTGAGATGGAGTTGGGGAGGTTGGTGTTGGAGGTGCAGTGGGTGGTGGAGTCAGTGAGGTTGGAGTTGGAGCTGCAGTGGGAATCAGTGATGGAGGTGGTGAGGTAGTGAGGTTGGAGCTGGACCTGGAGTGGGACTCTATGATGGAGGTGGTGAGATGGTGAGGTTGGAGGCAACTGAAACTAGAGATAGGGATGAAAAGAGGGGTAACTCTACTTAGTGGCAGTTTTGTCTCAAAATCTATGCAAGCAATGATGAGCAAATAGATGCATGCATACCTAGAAGACCGTTTTTCACATGTATGGTTGACAAGACCGATGTGACATGAATTGAAAATTGTGCCCTTTCCTCTTATCTACACTTTCCTCCATCCCTCTAGCAGTTTTGATCTACAATTTTCTCCATCCCTACACCACATCCTTATCTACATCACTGCCATCATCCCCCCCCTTACTCCCATCATCCCCCCCCCTTACTGCACCTGTGCAAGAGCCACAAATAAGTCACCAGGGCTAGCCACATGGACAAAAAAAATCCAGGTATTTATATATCCCACATTGGAATCTGCTATATTTGTGAGCAATAGAGTTTTATTGATTTGTGATTGTCTAGACCTCACTTTTCCTGGGATCCCAGTCCTTGCTCCATAGAGGACAGGAATGTTTTCTAGAAAATGCGATTTGAGGCTCTCTTTGCATAAAAACACCCTATATCGCATTTATCCACAAAACATGCTATGTGTGCTAGTATTTGATTTAAAATGCGATTTGGAGTAGTTTTCTTGAACAAACTAGAATATCGCATTTTCGAGCAAATTGTTATGCAAGAGTCTATAGAATGCATTGAGAAAGACCAGTTTACAAAAGGTACTAACCTTATTAGTATGTAGATAACAAGTGCTTCATGGGTGACAGCTTGATGGATCTTGAGCTGTAGTGGGTCTGTGTGATAGAGTTGGTGAGGTTGTGGGTGACAGTTTAATGGGTGTCAGCATGATGGGTTGAGGTAGAGCTATAGTGGGTCTGGGTGATGGAGCTTGAGCTGTAGTGGGTCAGTGTGATAGAGTTGTTGAGGATTTGGGTGATAGTTTGACATTAGGGAAAAAGGGAACTCATTTTGGGGCCCTGTAAGAAATTCACTATTTTTTTATTCCTAAAAAATAGTAAAATACGGAAACGTGGCTCAGAATTGTCAGTAAGGACTACAGAACTGTCAATTCAAAAAGGAATAAGATAATCTTTTGTCTGACTAACACGATTTTGTATTAAATATCCTCTTAGATTTTTTTTTGTTTACCAAAGATTCCGCATCTCTTTGGCCGACGTGTGCAGGTCTTTCATAAAGAGTCCATCACTGAACTTAGTGATTGCAAGTTTTCAAAATATTCACATGGATACCGCCACACTTCCACGATTCATGTTACAAAACGACTATGAGATTGAAAAACAAACTTCGCAACCTGAGAAGCACAAAAAATGGCCGATACTAGTGAGTCACTATCTGAGAAGAAGCGATTACACCATCTTCACATCGACTTAGAAGAACAATATGCTCCAGCACAAAAAAGACGAAAGGATACGGTGCTGAATGCTCAACAGCAGGAAAATATGAGAAGAGAAGGGCTTCAACATATTGACTTATGGTGCGATGGAAGCATATATCCAAAATGTCAAGTAAAAAACTCTACACCTCCATTTGTCAATCCCACCACATTACTGAGGTTTGCCGGCGATGGACAAAATGGACTTCTTGGTTATATTTCAGCGCAGTCTGCATTTGCGGAAACGTATAAAATGATGTACCTACAAGAAAAGGGGGCCAAGATGGAGGAGATAGCCATTCGTGCAAAATTGGAGCAGCAGTTGCAGAATGAAATTGAGGAGCATTCAAAGAGTAAAAAAGAGTTGACAAGGGCAAGAAAGAAGAGAACCGTGCTTGGAGATAGACTACGTAGCAGGAAGATTAAAAACATTGCAAATTTGAAGGCTGGGACTGGTGGATGCAAGCGACGAATTCAGGAAGCAAGGTTAGATTGAAATTTATCATTTTGTATACTCAAAAAGGCTCTCTTCCAGACTATATCTATTTCGTTGATTGTCGCAAAATAAGAATGGAGGTGCTGAATAATATAGTCATATTGTGTTGTTACTACAGGAAATTATTGGAGCCTGCAAAAGAAAATATGGACCCGAACCTTCTTCCTGTTAAACAAATGAAAGGATTGCTTTCTTGCGGTGTAGCAAAAGGTTTGATTGAGGAAAAAAAATACAAAACAGTCAAACGCAATGTTGTAGAGGACTTTGTATCCAATAATCAAGTTGATGGCACTATAATCCAAGAGGCTCTTGATGTAAGTGGAGTTAGCAGGAAGGGATATAGTTCGATTTTCCATGCGATATCCTCAACTTTGAAAGATCAAAGGATTAAACGAGTTTTACTGCCAAATCCAGCAACCGTGTGGAGGATAAGAGGTCATTTGAATGAAAGTATAGATGAATTTATTGGGCAATATATCCATATTGAAGAAATATTTCATGGTGTTAAAGGAACCACTGTGTATGATCCTTGGAACAATATATTTTTAGATCTGCAACAACTTCAAAAAAGAATGGTCGAGTTTTATGGAATAACATTTGAGGAGTGCAAAGGCATTTTGAAATTTGTTATTAAACTGGGATGAGTGTGAGGTTGTAAAGGAAAAGAAAATGGAAAGAGTTACTATTACATTGATGAATGGAGCGATTGATACATCATTGACTGAAGCGAGTTCGAAGTATTTTAGTGTGCAATCAGAGAAACACATATGGTGGTTAGGCTCGTTCCAGGTATGATCATGGGTTGTTTTATACTTGATTTTGGTCATTGTTTTCAAATCTGATATAGTAATACTTTTGTTTTCTATAATCTCGCAGGTGAAGACCGAAGACCATGAAACACTAGATTGGGTGTTTCACCACATGGAAATACCAAGAATAATCAAAAGACAAGTGCAAGGCGAGAATCTCCATGTTGCAAGAAAAGGTGATTTTCAAGTAGAGTGGCACATGGCCGGGGATCTTAAAACACTTAAGTGCATGTATAACATTAGTAAAGGAGGCAACTCAAAGTCTCCTTGTCTTTACTGCAAAGAATCAGCTCAAGTAATGGATTCAAAATGGTGGAAGAGAGCACCTAATAGAGATAAAGTTGACCCTGACTTCAAGGCCATTCTGGACATTCCACTATGTAATGTTCACATCTGCACATTGCATGGTCTATGTCGAATTATTGAGAAATTGGTATTTTTATATATTGGATTTGCTTGGAAACTCTGTCCCGAAAAAAATAGAAAGGATGCTCTTCAAGCATTGGAAAAAGTGTTATTCGATATAGGTCTGCATGGAGGAGATGTTCAAATCACAAAGGATTTTAAAAAGTCTACCAATGGCAAGGAGGTACCAATCAAGCCCTCTATTGGTGGTGTTAAGGCAAGAAGATTCTTGTCTCGACCCAAACACAGTAAGCAAGTAAGGCAAGGTAGAGCAGTTTCAAAGATTAATTATGGATTGTGGAAGCAAGTCCATAATGCTGTGACAGATCATGAGGCAGATGGGGAAGCACGAAATAGGAAGGCAGAGGTGTGGAGGTCTCTTGATCAACTCTTCATGTTCTATGACAAAGTAACATGGACAAAGAGTGATTACAAGAACTTTGAGGAGGCAATTAAACATTTTGGAAAGTCAATGAAAGACGTGTGGATAGCCTGCAATATAACTCACAACATGGTAAGGTTATGTCTTTTTCTTTTACTTAAGTGTGATCTTCTTTTTTTTTATTACTTACTATGCATTCTTATGTCTTACAGCATATCATATACAACCACCTTCCCTATTTTGTCAAAAAGTATGGATGCCCAGCTATTTGGTCTACCCAAGGCATGGAGAAGTCTCACTACATGGCACGTAATGCATTTTTTAGACACACACAACACTATGGAGGGAGTCAGAAGGTGAATAGTCTGAAGGAAGTCTTCCAATGGTTTTACCGAGGCATACTACAGAGGCTGCATGCTAAAAGAAAAGTTGCTAGCTCCAAAATCAAGCTTGCTTTTCTTCTAGCCCAAAAGCAAAGACGAAGACCAATTCAATTGCAGCAGAGAGACATAGACAATGGAGGGAATCGAAGATATTTAGAAACCATAAATGGACAAGTAAACATGAATAGGACTCATTTGTAACTTATTGGTGTTATGTCCACATGTTTTCAAACTCATTCAATAGAAATTTTTTTAGTGGAACAAGTGACTCTTGGTGTTATGCATGAAAAGTATTTCAATGTGAAACATATGATCTGAACTTAATACAATTTGTTTACAATTTCAATATATTGTTCATTTAATATTTAACGACACCACTCTATGTAAATGTACAAATCATTTCATCATCAACTTATTAATCATTTATACAAGATCATACCAGATATCAAAGACTTTATACAAATCAGTTCAAATTTAATATAATGTTTGTGCTATATTCGATGACTAAATCCTATTTCTCCTAGGGCCTGCCGATCGGAACTCTCTTTTTGATATTGATTGGAGTCTTTTTCTTCTTTATTGGCTTGATGTCGACTGTCTCTTTATCCTTTTCTTCAGCTCTCTCCACCTGTTCCTCTTCTTGGACTGTGTGGCCTGATGCAATCATGGGTGGCTCTCGAAACCTTACGAGCTGGTGTTTTCCATAGCCCTCCAGATATTTGGGGTCCTTAACACCACATGCTAATGCATAAGAAGTGTAAGACAAAAAGTAAGCGGCCCTAGAGGCCTGCTTATTCACATAATCTCCAAATATATCTATGGCAGACAACCTCTCTATCAAAATGATCTTTTCCTTTTGCCATGAAAGAGCATGTCCACCTAAAGCCCTGGACAAACATTTTAGGAAGTAAACAATGGCTTCTCCATTGTTGCTCAACTGCCTATGGTAAATCAAGATCTTGGCACTGCCTAGATCATGAATATAATGAGCTAGGCCTGACATTTTGTGAAACCCAACCTGCCTGCTTCCACTTGATCTCTGGAGGAATGTGTCATCCTCAATTTGTAGCTGCAACATATCAAAGGATTGGAGTGAGACAATACACAACCTACAAAACCAAAGTTAAGCAGAAGTCAAAGTATATGATTTGAAGTACCTTCTCATTTTCATCAGCAACAAGCAGTTCATCTTTCCAAAGATTTATCCCTCTCCCTTCTTGTCCAGCCTCTTCTCTAGGCTTTTCTGTGTATAGTGCTGAGAGATTCATAGCTTCTTGTGTGAGCTGGAAGGTAGCTTCATCTGGCTCTTGGAACTTTTCAGCCTCTTTGAAACAAAATGAAAGGGCCTCTACAGGATCAAACATTGTTTCCAAAGCCAGTAGTGAATGGTCATCCTCTATGCCAACCTCCTTGTCAAGCCTTGAAGCCTGGGCAATAAGGGAAATGGCATAGTCCTCCCTCAAATCAAACATACACTCTATATCATGGAGGAAAACATAATCCTTTCCACCAACCAACACACCTGGAAGCATGGGCACTGCATAGTTGTTGGTCTGAACATCAAAATCTTCAACTGGCTCTGCTCCCCTCAGAGTTTTTGTCCTTAGTTGAACAAGGTCAAGAGCAGCCACTTGCAGCCCCTCATCCTGAAGGTTGATATCTTCTTCTTGCTATGCCATTTCTGTGACCTAAGAAACATCCTCCTTTTCAGAAGCTTCAGATTGTCTTCTTCTTCTATTTCCTGCCCTTGTTCATCCAAAGACTCCTGACTGAAGACAATGTACATAAGAAATGCCATGCTCTCCTCCAGCACTCTGCACTTTCTGGTGTGCAAAGTATAGTTGAATTTATAGTGATCAAGCACGCTGTCAAATCTTCTGTTCACATGGTACCTCAGCCTGTCATTGGAGACAATATGATTTAGGTGCACAAAAACCTTTTCTCCTCCCACAATTCTTCCTGCCTCTATCAGTTCTTTGAAGGCATCCCAATAGTCTGAAAGAAAATCTTTGTGCTGCTCTAGTACAGAGCTCATTGTGAACTCCATGTTGAAAATACTGTGGTATATATGGAAGTTACTCTGAGCCTTGCATTTGTGAAGAAACTCAAATAGGAGCAAATCTGGAGAACTGTCCTCTTCTGGTTCCATTTGTTTTTTGATGGAAGAATCAGCACTCTGCTCTAGCCTCTTCTTTTTGCCTGTTCAAAAACTTATATACTATGAATTCTATATGCTGACATATGCAATCAGTGAATGCATTATATATCACCAGATAATTCCTTCATGACATCTCATGACTCACCTGGTGATTGCTGTGGTCTAATAATAGCAGCAGAAAAGTCCAGCTTCCTCTTGAAAGCTGGGGCTTGGGAGCCAGCTGTTCCAAAATAAAAACATTTCTCATCATCAAGGAAGATTTCCACAGGGCTAAAGATAGCAAATTAATGAGGTAGAAGTGAGAAACAAATAATACACAGGAATTTGCAGTAAAATGCGATATGGGCTGTTTAGAGAATTGTAAACCACTCTCCTCGCATTTTGTTGCAAATTCTCAAATTCTGTTCATGTGCATGTCAAATCAAGCACTTGGTTCATCTCAGTGATTCCTGGACACTATGATCTCATATGCAAGATAAATAATGGAATGAGTGAAACTATTCATGAGGAATGTGTCAACAACAGGAATTTGCAGCAAAATGCGATATGGGCTGTTTAGAGAACTATAAACCACTCTCCTCGCATTTTGTTGCAAATTCTCAAGTTCTGTTCATGTGCATGTCAAATCAAGAACTTGGTTCATCTCAGTGATTCCTGGACACTATGATCTCATATGCAAGAGAAATAATGGAATGAGTGAAACTTTTCATGAGGAAGGAGTCAACAACAGGAATTTGCAGCAAAATGCGATATGGGCTGTTTAGAGAATTATAAACCACTCTCCTCGCATTTTGTTGCAAATTTCTTGTTTCTATTCATATCAACCTACAATCTAATTTCTAGGTGATTTACCACATTCTTGAACAGTATTAATTGAAAATGTAAGAAGAAGGATGCAGCTGAGTGAAGACATTCGGACATCAAAAATCCAATGGATGGAAGAAATAAATGTTGAAAAACATTGAAACCAAACTAGAATTCTGACCTTTTTTTTCCTTTTCCATGCTGATTGAGTTGCACTGGTAAATCTCCTGCTCTTTCTCTAGCTTGAACTTTGCATTCTAGGTAACCTGGAGATCTGGCAGTACTGTCTTCAGGCAGGTTGCAGTCTGGATGGAGTGTGCTGGGTAGGAAAGGATAAGAGAGAAGGAAATGGAAGATGCAAGGGTCATGGCAGGGATGAAAGATTGGAATCCAGGGGAGGGAAAAGTGGTTGTGGTATTGATGATGAAATCATGAATGGCACAAGTTCCAAGGAATAAAGTGTACTTTCACACGTGCCAAATTTCAAACTCCAAGAGATCTGGGTCCCATCCACATGTGTGAAAAACGACTAGATTCCACACGTGTGGGATTTAGTGATTCTTTAATTCTATTTGCACTTATTTGTGGTATCCTGTTTTAGACCTCTTGCCCTCCAGTCTCTGCTCTCTTGCCTCCCTACCTCCATACTCTGCAGCATCAGCATCTTGTCCAGTAGCACAGGTTCATCCTTAGCACAG
This sequence comes from Dipteris shenzhenensis, assembly GCF_047967505.1. NCBI lineage: Eukaryota > Viridiplantae > Streptophyta > Polypodiopsida > Gleicheniales > Dipteridaceae > Dipteris > Dipteris shenzhenensis. The sequence goes on from NC_141600.1 coordinate 16,642,751, forward strand.
ATTACTCCTCAGCAACACAGCACATCCACAGATAGATTCCAGGTCAGTAACAATGGGTTCTCCCCTTAGTCTCTGCAATCTTCTTGCCTAAAATAGAAAAAATACATCCTATATGGAAATGCATAGACTCAAACCAAGACAGAGAAATCACTGTAGGAATGCAGATCTTCAAGTGTGATATTTGCATGTGATCTTCTTGCATAACCTCCATTCATACTGTATTTGGTTGGAGAAACATAGAAATCACTGTAGGAGTGCACCAGCATGTCATTTAAAAAATTTGCAGCAAAATGCGATGTGGACCTGTTTGAAATTCCAAACTGCTCATATCGCATTTTATTGCAAATTTCTCTATTTGGCTTCTTCCACCCCTGTGATTGCCTTTTCTTTGTTAGAACATGTTCTGGTTTTGTGACTTCCATAGCTGTAATCTTCTTGCATAAACTCCATTCATACTGTATTTGGCTGGAGAGACAAAGAAATCACTGTAAGAGTGCACCAGCATGTCATTTCAAAAATTTGCAGCAAAATGCGATGTGGACCTGTTTGAAATTCCAAACTGCTCATATCGCATTTTATTGCAAATTTCTCTATTTGGCTTCTTCCACCCCTGTGATTGCCTTTTCTTTGTTAGAACATGTTCTGGTTTTGTGACTCCCCTTAGTCTCTGCAATCTTCTTGCCTAAAATAGAAAAAATACATCCTGTATGGAAATGCATAGGCTCAAACCAAGACAGAGAAATCACTGTAGGAATGCAGATCTTCAAGTGTGATATTTGCATGTGATCTTCTTGCATAACCTCCATTCATACTGTATTTGGTTGGAGAAACATAGAAATCACTGTAGGAGTGCACCAGCATGTCATTTAAAAAATTTGCAGCAAAATGCGATGTGGACCTGTTTGAAATTCCAAACTGCTCATATCGCATTTTATTGCAAATTTCTCTATTTGGCTTCTTCCACCCCTGTGATTGCCTTTTCTTTGTTAGAACATGTTCTTCATGTCTGTGATCTCTTTCCAATCCTTTGTATGCAGTTTTTCAGAGTGATGGCAAGAGCCAAGTCAACTACAAGGCAAATTGGCAAAGGACCAGGTCTTGCAGCAACAGCAGCTGGGGCAGGTACCAAGAAGTTTAGTGTGCCTCCAAAGGGAAGAGCTTCACATGGCAGGAAGGGTAAGCCAATGAGCTTGCTCAAGCAAAAGGCCAAAAGATTGAATAAGGGTGCAGGTGTGCTAAGGGAGATAAGGAGGCAACAGAAAGCCATAGGCTTTGCAATACCCAAAGCACCCTTTCAAAGACTAGTGAGAGAAATTTGTGACAGTTGGAACCTTGGGTTCAGGTGGAATAGAACTGCCATTCTTTCCTTGCAGGAAATGGCAGAGGATTACCTGGAGAAATATTTTGAGGATGCAATGCTTGTAGCAGCCCATGCTCACAGGGTGACTTTGATGGCCAAAGACTTCAACACTTTGTCCAGAGTGAGATGGAGGTATGACAAGCTGGTTCATCCTGTGGAATGGTAGGACATCAAAATGAGAGATATATTGCTAATTCCACCTACAAGGAAGGTGAAGGTTGATGAGGTAAAGGTTGTTGAGGTAACACACTCAAAGAACACTAGAGGGAAGGCTGCTTATGAGGACTCACTGAAGCAACAAATAAAAGAAACAAAATCTGTTATAGATGTGGAGATTGGAAAGAAGGAGCTACACATACATAGAAGGTTGAAGGAGCTGGGCCTTGATGTAGTTGTACATATTGAGGATGAAGTTTCAGTCAATGATTTTGATTTGACAAAACAATGCTTAGCAGCATTGGCTAACAAGAATGAGTATTGCTCAGATACTATCATTCTTGCAATGCTCTAGTAAGTGTCTATAAATTTTACATTTTTTGCAAATCAATCCTCCTTGTAACTCCTTTATAACCTACCCTAATTATGTTCTGATCCTATGCAGCATGATGAGAAGCTGGCTTCACCCCTCTGTACAACATACAGTCCATATTGTTGATCCAGCCATTTCTTCTAGATTAAGAGATGCAAAGGAGACTCCCATGAGTATTTCCAGCTGGTTCAAACACTGCAATTTTGAAGTAATTGATATTTTGCTACTTCCATACCATAGCAGGTATGTGGGTGACTACTTCTTTTAAGATTCTTCTTTAATATTGGGAACTCTTGTAGCCTTTCATTTTCTTATGCTTTTTTCCTTATGCAGTGACCACTGGAGTTTTGTGTCTATTGACATCCAGCAGAAGCAATGCTTTCTATTCAACTCTCTAAAAAACACACACAGAGAGCTGAAATTGTAAGTGCTGTGTATGCTTTTTGAACTTAAAACTTCATTATTTTGATACCATACTAACTAAATTATACATATTGCAGTTGTATTAGAAGGCTATTAGATGCATTGGATCATTGTCCTCCAAATGTCTCTCTGTTGGATTCAATAGAGCCAATAAGTCTAGAGGTAAAATGTCTATTAAATGCTATGTCTTTGAACTTATTGAATAATTTTGTTTTGTGCTGATGCTCACAGTTTCTAACATTTTTTTCTAACTGTACAGACACCACAACAAAATGATTCAAGTAGCTATGGATGGAGGGTGCTAATCAATGCAAAATATATACTTTCAAGCTACTTTGAAAAGGAACAGCCAGATCTGGTAAGGAAAAATACTTTTCATTTAGCTTGAAGATAATTCATAATGATACAAAGTGTTCTAAATTATCCTCTGCCATTGCAGATGAAAGAGGATAGCTTTAGCCCCAACTATGTACATAATTTTAGAGCTCATACAATTTGGAGGTTTTTGAGCTATGCCTCCCCCAAACCTATTGTACCAACTACTGTGGAGCTGGGTGAAAGCTCTAAAGTACAAGAAGGTGTCATACACCTTGATCCCACAGATGAAGCACCTAATGCTGAGGACCAGAAGCCACAGGAGCAATCACAGAGTGCTGAGGAGGAGCAGACACAGGAGCAAAGACCTGCTACTGATGTTGAGGAGAAGGTGGAGAAGCAGCAAAGAGAGGATTCTGGGGCAGTGGAGGAGACAGGATGGAGCACGGACAGGATGGAGCAGTAGAGAGAAGATCCTCTAGAAAATGTAGAGCAGCCTCTGGATGAAACTGTACATAAATAGAAAATGGATGTTAGAAATATGTTCTACAGATTCAGCTAAACAATTCTGTACAAAATCTTACTTGATTGAATACAAAACCTTTCTTTATGGAGTCTGTGTTATCTCAATTTTAAAATTTTCTATGTCTTTGCGTTTAACTGAGCTCTCTCTTCTTTTGAGTAACTGCAAAAAAGCAATATGAATTAGAGTGGTAAATTAAACTAATAGCAATGCTTAATGAGACTAGGATAAATCAGATGGTGTACCTTTCTGTTCTTGTAGATAAATAAAAAGTCGTTTGAGATAGAACCTTCAGTCTCAAACAGAATGTCACTGCGCAATTGAGCTAGGGAGCAACATTCTCTTAACGAGATATTGGCTACCACATCACCATTCTCAACAACATCAATATCAATAAGTTTATTTTTTGCACCAAAAGACTCTTCATCTTGATCCATTGGGACAAGCTTTGTGCCTAGCATTCGACTGCACTTGTAATAAAAAGAGAAAATAAAATTTTGTGATGCAACCATGTACTTCAGTTGCATAGAAGGTTGGACCACCTCACAAAACACTGAACTACATGTCTTCTTATCCCAACCTTTATCCAAAAATTGTGGCATGCATGCCGAATTTGTTGCTTTAACTGTGAACATTGTTTTTGAAACCTTTACTGGAAAGGTATTAAACAAGTCTACAAAAACTGTGAGAGGCATGCACAAAGAATTTTTACTATCCTAGTGGCAATATTGGGCCTCAGAGCTTTCTGTACTTCTGTAAAAAGCTTCGCCCTATATGCCTCTGTAACACTAGAATGTGGGTGAGGCCAATCCACCGAATTCCACGCCGGAAGGTCTTGTTTTATTAATACACCATGTGTGTTAGCTTTGTCCAGCAACTGATAAAAATGATCAGTAAAAAATATACCCGATTGAGCTAGCTCTGTTGCACATCGACCTTGGTATTGTTGTTCTCCTATCGATCCATGCAGAACATCTATAAATCCCAGAATACAATCGATGTTTTGCCATGTCTCATACGATGAAGGATATAAATCTGAAATAAAACAACACAAGAATGTCAATAAGCTAAGAGAGAAAGCTTCATCTTAAAAATCCATACACCTCATGAAGAAAAAAACCACAATAGAAAAATATACAATTAGGCCTGTGTTGCGGAAGATTTTTTGGATAGTCTCGCAAGACAAGTTCTTTATGCATGTACACGTGCTGAATCAAAACTTCTTTCACGGATATCCTCCCTTTGGTGATTTTAAAATCTCGTACTCTTCCCTTCCACGATGCCAAGAAAATGTTTTTTGTCTGGGTCTTTTTCTTTTGCTAGGTTGCATGAGCACCCATGCTCCTTTCGAAACACTAAACCTTTCGATGCAGGTGATGTAGCAAGACCTATCAGGAAGACTGTTGACTTCTTAGCTTATGCTATAATGGAGGAGGAATCCCCTGGTAAGAATTTCTTTATGAGTGCTTTTGTTTCTTTTTGGTTATATGTGCAGGGCTCAATTTTAATTTTGTATGATGTAGTCAAGAGAAGAAAGCCCAATGACAAGGGTTTAGACAAAGGTGGACAGTTAGTTGCTAAGGGAAAGGAGAAGGAGGAAAATAAGTCACCCCAACTCCATCTCTTTGAATTTCTACAAAAGTCAGAATGCCAAATGCACTATCACAAATACCGTGAGATGTTCAATAAGGAGATGGATTTGCAGTCTCTTCTCACACACCACAAGGATTTTTTTGGAGAGGTGTATGAATCCTTCCACAAGCTGAAAATTGAAGGATCAAAAGTTGTCAACAGTAAGCCTTTTGTACATATCAAGGGCATTACTGCAAATGACATGATGAGGTATCAAATGCATAAGTTGTTTGATAGTTTTTGAGACTGCCACAAGGGAATCTGCATTGTACACAAGGGCAATTGTAGTATACTTGAAGATTCACTTGCATTTGCCATGTATGTACACTATGCTAATGGATCAGTTGTTGAGGACACAAAGGATAGCGATGAGGAAGAGGAAACAGAAGATAAGTTAGACCTACCAAAAGCAGAAGAGAAGATCGACCCGAAAGAGGAGGAGCTTGCAGTTGCAGCATTGGACCTAGTGGCCTTAAAAAATGAGACCCTAAGAGATGTTGTCCTAGTGGATGACGTTGAGGTTGAGAGCTCCGACCTCACTGTGCCCATTCTTCCCTCGTTCAATATTGAGGGAAAAGAGTATGTCTTATTGTATGACATACAGTGCCTGTTTAATTTGAGAGAAGATTATGCAATTGCCCTTATTGCACAATCTTGCAGGGTTGACACGGAAGTAAGGATTGATGAGGATCCTTGGTTAGAGATGGAGGACAAATTCAATCCTTTGGAAGCATTGTCCATCTGTTTTGAGCAAGCCAAAATGTATGAAGAGGTGGATGAGACAATCTTCCAAATAACCCAAGCACGAATAGACCTCACAGCAGCAAGCTTGGATACCAGTCAGAGCTCCAAGGGGAAGGAGGAGATTGGTATCTCCTTGTTTAACAATGATATACTAGAGAAAGATGAGAATATTGAGGTAAGGCACCTACCTTTCTTGAATTTGGAGTTTAGATATGTAATTCAATGGTTTGTTTTAAATCTAAGTGTGTTTCGCATATGGTAATTGTTTGTTGAAGATGACACATTCCTCTTGAGGGCAGCTGGAAGTAGAATTCTTGGGCTTGGTAAACTATCAAGCCTTTCTCATTATATTAAAGACCTATCTGCTGCAAAGATATTGATTTTTAGCAAATTGCTTAGCAATGATGGAGTTGCTTTAACTTATTTTTTCAAGTGTTTGTCAAAAGTTTTGGGTGGTCATCCTATATTGTGGCAAACAAATAAGATCATTTTGATAGAGAAGCGGTCTGATTTAATTATTTTTGGGTGTTATGCTAGAAAGCAAGGCTCAAGAGCTAGTTACTTTTTGACATATACTACCGGGGCACTAGCTTGTGGTGTAAAGGATCCCCTCTCCTTGGAAGCTTATGGAAAGCATAAGCTCATAAGGAATCGAGAACCTTCTTTGGTGGACCTTCTTGACAAAATAGATGAAGAGCAAACTGTGACCACAACAACTCTTGCACAAAATGAGAAGAGTTCGGTTGCTCCTCAGCTCAAGAAAAAAAGGTCTTCAATCAAAGTCACAAGAAGGATTCCAAGCAAACTTGGCAAACCATTGGAAGGATAGCCTGTATGGCAAGATAGAAGTAGAGTTGAATTGTGAGAACACTGTCATTTTAGAATGTCTTAGTTATGTTTATGTGTATTTGTGACAAAAACAATGTAAATTTTGAATTAGAAATGTATGTAGTACATTTCAAATATTTCAATGGTTGCATACAATGACTTCTTATGAATGAAAGCTCCAAGTCTTGTTCATTGCAAATAAAAATTTGTTACATTTAATGACACCTATTGATGAACAAGGTTTAGCACTTAGCTTCTATCTACCCATTTGTGGTTTACAAATATATTTGAGTGTCTCCACCGAGCATGTCTTTGTGTTGCATTTGAGTTCTCCAAAATTTGCCTCCTTCTTTCCTTTTGAGCCAATCTGAAAGCTAGCTTAACCTGCGATGTATTAACTTTCTTCTCGGCTTGAAGCCTTTGTAGTATTCCTTGATAGAACCACTGGAAGACTTCTTTTAAACTATTGGCTTTTGGTTTTCCTCCAAAATGTTGTGTATGTCTAAAGAATGCATTCCGTGCCATGTAGTGTGATTTCTCCATTCCCTGTGTGGACCAAATTGCAGGCATCTGCATTTTTTTACAAAGAAAGGAAGGTGATTGTAGATTATATGCTGTTTTGATGCATAGGCAAGTGGGCATTAGAATACATAAAACTAATATTGTTTGCTTTAAACAAAAACATGCACAAAAATAGGATATTGTTCTTACCATGTAATGAGGGATGTTACATGTTGTCCAAGCCTCTTTCATTGCCTTTCCAAAACTCTTTACTGCTTCTTCAAATGCTTGTTGATCATTTTTGCTAAAGGTAGCTTGGTCACAAAAAACAAAAAGCTTATCTAAGCATTTCCACACTTCTGCCTTGACATCTCTTGCCAATCTGTCTACCTGATGATCTTTGACAGCATTGTGTACTTTTCTCCACAAGTTATACTTTATCCTTGATACGTATGTTGTTTTACCGCCATTTATTTTTCTTTTCTCTGGATGAGACAAAAATATTCTAGCCTTTACTCCACCAATAGATGGCTTGATAGGAACATCTTCTCCATTTGTAGATTTTTAAAGATCCTTTCTAATATGTACATCTCCTCCATGGAGACCAATTTTTGATAGCACTACTTCTAATGATTGTTGTGCCTCTGCAAATCCAATATATAGGAAAACTAGTTTCTCAATGATCCTACATAATGCATGCAATGTACAAATGCGAACATCACATAATGGGATCTCAAGAATTGCTTTGAAATTTTTATCTACTTTATCTCTATTGGTTGCTCTTTTCCACTAGTTAGAGTCTAAGACATGCGCTGGTTTATTGCAGCACAAGCAAGGAGACTTTGAGTTACCCCCTTTGCTTATATTGAACATACACTTTAGTGTCTTCAAGTCACCTGCCATATGCCATTCAATTTGAAAATCACCCTTCCCTGGAACATGAAGATGGAGTCCTTAGACTTGACTCTTTATAATTGATGGTATATCTATTTGATGAAATACCTAATAAAGTATTGCATGGTCCTCAGTCTTCACTTATAATTTAAAACCACAGGTTTGCAAGATATGTGATATAAAATTTATAACATTTTGAGCAAAGACTAATTTGGAAGGCGATAGTTTACATACGTCAAATGAGCCCAACCACCATACGTGCTTTTGTGACTGAACAGTGAAGTACTTTGAGCTGGACTTTGTGATCAATTGATCAAGTGCTTGATTCATCAAAGTGATAGAATCTCTCTCTATCTTTTTTTCCTTAACAATTTCACACTCATCGAACTTCACAACAAACTTCAAAACTCCTTTACATTATTCAAATGTGATACTGTATAACTCAACCATTAGTCTCTGCAATTACAGTTCAAGATCTAAAAAAATATTATTCCAAGCATTATATGTAGTGCTTCCCTTTTCACTTTCATATACACTATTGATATGAAAGTATTGTCCAATGAACTTATCAATTTCTTGATTCACATGACCTCGTTCCTTCCACACTTGTACTGGTGTTGGTAACAACACACATTTTATCCATTGATCTTCTAATGTTGATGACACAACTCTAGATATTGAAGCATATCCCTTTCTTCTCACTCCGCTCACATCAAGAGCCTCTTGAATTTTAGTGACATCATCTTTACTTTTCGATACAAAGTCTTCAAGAACTTCACGTTTTACCTTCTTAAACTTCTTTTCCTCCATCATGTTCTTTGCAATAACAGTGGAGACTAAACCCTTCATTTGTTTGACGAGAATTAAATTAGGATCAATGTTTTCTTTCTGAGGTCTCAAAATTTCCCTGCAACAAGTGCACTTTGCAATATCACAGATGACACACATATACAAATATAATGGCTAAACAAGATGTACTCTTACCTTGCTTTTTGTACTCTACACTTACATCCTCTAGTGCTAGCTTTCTACTCCGCAATGTTTTGAATTCTCTTGCTTCGTTTTCTGTCTCCAAGAACCATTCTATTAATTCTTGCTCTTTCTAGCTCATTCTTTGTCTTTGAATGCTCTTCGATTTCCCTTTGCAGCAGCTACTCTTTCAAGTCTGAATTTATCGACATTTCTTGTGCCTTCTCCATTCTTTCTCGGACATACAATGTCTTGTACATTTTCGTAGTTTAATGTTGAGTCGAAATGTATCCATACATTCCATTGTTCCCATCACCCACAAACCTCAATAGCATTGTCAAATTAGAAAATGGAGGGCTCGAATGTCTCAATGGACATTTTGGGTAAATCTGTCCATCGCACCATAAGTTGATATGTTGGGAGTCTGCTCTTCTCATGTTTTCCTTTTGCTCAGCATTTACAAGCGGAAGCTTTCCTCTTTTCTATAGTGGTGCATATTTTTCTTCTAAATCAATGTGCAAATGGTGTAGTCACTTCTTTTGAGGTTCTTCTTCAGTAGCATGGTTGCACGCAACCATTTCGTCAGGGTTGGTTCTTCATCTTGTCTTCTTTTTATAAAACTCATCTAATCTTTCACGGTAACCATTCAAATATTTGAAAAAAAACAAATTAGTGATGGCGTGATGGGTTCTTTATGAGAGGCTGTCGAAATGCCGTCGAAAGAGATGCGGAATCTATATGGAGAGTTTAATGCAACGTCTTCTCAATTATTTGAAAGGACTTTTTTATTCCTCCTTGGACTGACACACCTGTAGTCCTAAACTAACAAATATATGTATTTTATTGCTTTCTCCACATTTTAGAAGAGAGATAAAAGAGAAAATAGCAAATTTCTTATAGGGCCCCAAAATGAGCTCCCTTTTTTCCTAATGCCTCCTCACACAGTCTCACCACCAACTTCTTACAAAATTTTGCCTCCTTATAGGTGAACAGTCACCCCTTCTTGTGCTCCTTGCCTTCCTCATCTTCACCTTATCTCTCAATACACCTTCAAGAGCCCACACCATGTCCTGCACAAAAAACTTAAAACATAAGCCACCTTACTTCACTCATGCCATGGAATAATGAGAGTTAGGGCTTTATTGTTAACATATATATATATATATATATATGTAGATCAACCCTTTTGACAATAGTGATATTGTTATTTAGATTGTTATTTACATTGTATGACAAGGAAGCACATACTTCTAAGCCTAATGGTTGGTATGTAATTGAACCTTGCAATATGACTCAATTTTTCATGTATATAACTGCAAAACATGTTTATAGTAATGGAACTCTTAGGTAGGTGCTTTTCACAACTTCTTATATGAGATTTCATAGAAGTATTTAATTCATATATGAAAATAATATTGTACCATAATTTATTAAAATAAAAAATTGTTACATAATGAAATGATCTTTTCTCAATTTCTTGTATGGAGTTTCTTTAAAACATTCAATTATTATCATATGAAATAGTTATGATATGATAATAATTATTTAATTATTATCATATGGAAATAAGCTCGTGCCATTACTTAAAAAACAAAATCAAAATACAAAAGTGTTAAAGTACAGAATTGGTCTTTTTGCAATTTCTTTTATGATGTTTCTTAGTAGAATAAATTATCATATACTATATGCAATGGTGGTTGAATAGATAATTTGGTAGAAAATATAACACCAATTTGTGCTCAAGCTCTCAAAGCTGACAAAAATCGTGTGATAAACGACCGTATGGCATTCAATTTATATTAAGTATCATGATAGAACACATAAGTTGTAATCTTCTAGTTGCATTGAATGCTCTTGCCACTAATCATTTTGTACCTAGCAAATCATTCACTACACTGCCCATCTTTCTACACATGATTCTATATTTCTTAGTCTTTTGAACTTTCAAATCATAGGGCCAATTTAGCTTTGATATAAAAATTGGGTGGTTCTATTTGCGAGCCTTTTCATGGTTTCTACTACATATGGGTAGAATATTAAATAATGCTTATGGAATGAGAGGGGAGACATATCTGTATATTCATTCAATTTGTGCTAGCTTATTAAAGGCCTTTTATTAAATCCTACAAATTTAAACTTTCATTTTTATGAGTCACGTTCTTTTTGGAAAGGACAACTATGTGGTGTTACCACCTCACTTGCTAAAGCATTGAGGTAAGTTGTTGATGCACATGGATGAATAGCTTGGAGGTTTTTGCACACATTAGGAGTCATTGTGTGGTCTTTATCAAAATCACCCATACACACAAAAAATATTGTTGACATATTTTGAGTAGGGCCCATAGTCATGTATTCTAATGTCCTTCTAATGTATAATAGTAGTGCCTTCTTAATGTTACTTTAATAGGATAGGGGTCTTGATGTTGGGTTAATATTGAAATGATATTACAAGAAAGGTGGTTCAGGAAAAAAGGGAGCTCATTTTGGGGCCATATAAGAAATTCAATATTTCTTCTTTTTTCCTTTCTCCAAAATACAAAAATAAACAAAATACTCAATAAAAAATATATAAAAGCACTGTAGACATGTGAGAAGAAAGAAGAATAAAGTATGAGACTGTTAACCTCATGTCAGAGGATGGAGGAATAAAGACCTTATTCTATACTCAATACTCATATCCAATGAGCTTTTGCATTCAATGCTCCTATAAGCCACTTCTTTCTTTGGTCAATTTTGCAGCCACTGGGTGATCTATTTGGCTTCTCTATCAAAACCAGATAACAAACCTTGCGATATCCTTGTTTTTCAAACTTTCAAAAGCTTATGGTAACCGCCATCATTAACACTTTGCTTTATGAAAAGGTGGTGAGATTGCAAAGCAATCGAATAACATTGCTTTAAAAATGGTAGCATTCAATGGCAACAGTACAGAATAGTCCAACAACAAGAGATGACACAACCATCTTCATGTTGGCTTAGCAAAGAACTTGTGCCTTTGCAAAAATAATAGTACATAGGTGACGTCCAAAGAGAGAAAATGAGGAAAGGTGGCTTACATCATATTAAATTAAGTTGTGAAGGAAGCATTTAACCAAAATGTCTACTCAAAATCTCTACTCCTCCATTTTTCAATCCAACCACATGCTGAAGTTTATCAGGGATGGAAATAAAGGTATGAATGGATATATCACAACTTAATTTGAAGTTGCACACATGTCTTATAAGTGTTTATACAAGCAATAATTGACCACAAAAATGCAACAGATAATTGAAAGCTTTAGATTTAAAGATCAATGACAAATCAAAATTGAAGAACATACAAAGACAAAGGAGAGGTTGTGAAAAGCAAGAACAAAAGCAACTCCTTTGGGAGGTAGGTGTAAGAAAATAATACAACGTATGTGCTCAACAGATAACAGGACCTCATACGCAAGAGAGAAAATAAGATAGTATGGAGAATCGAAAATTTGATTACTGTAGAACTGATACAATAGATGGCACTGCCTCCCAACCGTGCACTCCTGTGAAAGAAGCTTCGATGGCATGCTGGAAATAGTAGAAGACGGAGGCTGAATGCTAAGGAATAAGGGTTGTTGTAGCCAGTGATGAAATGGGCTTCACGGGCTTGCTCTTATATAGCCACTAGTCGTAGTCGGTTAGGCTATATTGGGTGGCCGACCCAACCTGCTCAAAACGGTCGACTGGGGGTCGGTCCCGAAATAGGCCACCGACCATACGATAGAACTGGTGTGCAAAATAGAGCCATCCCGGATCATCTGAGGCTCCAAACAGGCCCCGCAACCCAAGAGTGGGCTGCCTCTAGAAATGCTCCGTCTACCCTCAGTGCGGTCAGTCAAGGGATGCCTTCCCGCACTTGCATGTAGCCTAGTTGCGGTGTGCCAACTCTATCTGAAGTCGTCCAACCATCAGGCCACACATGGCCCCCATCTAGTGTCCAAACCAGGACCTACTGGATAACCGAGCTACTCAAATGCCTTCTCCTCATATGGGGGCTTACAAGTAGAGTTAGCTGGTTCCCACGTAGTTACACAAGAGTGGAGCATCGATATCTAACACCCCCCCTCAATGTCCACCCGCAAGTGAACTTACTTTTTCGGCCCAATGCCAAGTCGATGAAGATGCCTCTCTAGCAAGTCTCTTCCAAGAGCCTTCGTGAAGATGTCCGCAGCATTCTTTGTAGTCGGATAGTACACCAAGTCGACCTCTCCATCCATGATGAGCTCGCGTACAAAGTGATATTGAATCTCAATGTGTTTTATGCGAGCGTGGAACACCGGTTTCTTTGCATTCGCCATGCAACTTTGATTGTCACATGATAACTATGTAGGCTTGTTCTGCACTACACCCATGTCCCCCAATATCCTCCTCAACCACACTGCCTTCCAAGAAGCAAAGCATGCAGATTTGTACTCTGCCTCGGTAGAAAGAGCAATTGTGGGTTGCTTCTTGCTGACCCATGACACAACTTTAGATCCAAGTGAGAAACAGTACCCTGTCATTGATCTCCTGTTGTCCACGTCTCCTACCCAATTTGAGTCACAGAATCTGGTCAAGATGTTGCCCTTGGTATAGGTGATGCCATAATCAAGTGTGCCTTTGATGTATTTCAGCACCCGCATCCCTGCCCTCTAATGGTTCTCCGGGGGCTTATTGGAAAACCTGCTTAGTACACCAGTCGCAAAACTGATGTCCGGCCGTGTGTTGCACAGGTAAATCAAGCTGCCCACAAGCCTTCTGTACTTCTCTTCGTCCACCACTGGTGATGAATCCTCGTTTGAGAGCTTCGCGTCAACCTCCATAGGGGTACCAACTGTCTTTTGCACTTAGCCATGCCAAATGCCTTCAGTATATCTCCGGCATACTTCAGCTGTGAAATGAAGATCTCTGTTTCGGCTCCTGCCAAACTTCAATCCCCAAACAAAAATGCATCAGTCCGAGGTCTGTCATTTCAAACTCTCTTCCTAGCAAATGCTTCATCTGCGAGATCTTCTCTTCATGGTTCCCTGTTATGACAAGGTCGTCCACATAAAGGACCACGATCATACACCTGCCTTCTCTAAAGATATACAAATTTGCATCAGATGGGCTCCTCCTGAACCCATTTTGCAGAAAGTAGGCATCAATTCACTGGTACCACGCTCGTGGGGCCTGTTTCAATCGGTAAAGTGCCTTCTTCAGTTTGTAGACTTTACCTTCTGAACCGGGGATCTCAAAATCTGGTGGTTGTTCCACGTATACCTCCTCCTGGAGATCTCCATTCAGAAAGGTGAATTTCACATCCATTTGAAACATGAGCCACCTTCCCTGGGCAGCTAAAGTCAAAACACTGCGAATTATGGTTAGTCGAGCTATGGGAGCAAAAGTATCTTGATAATCAAAACCATGTACCTGTGCAAATCCTTTTGCCACGAGCCGACGAGCCTTGTAGTTATCCAACATGCCGTCGGACTTGTACTTGGTCTTGTACACCCACTTGGTTCCGATTACCTTGTGTTTTGGTGGTCGATCCACAAGGTCCCAAGTGTTGTTTTTCATTATGGAGCCATACTCCGACTGCATAGCCTCCATCCACCTATCATCGCCCTGTGCCTCTTCAAGACACTTGGGTTCATCAGCACGGATCACTTCTGTCATCAAAGCATAGTTGACCAAGTGTTCCTGTGCCCTTCTTTGCTCCTCTAATCTCTTGGACCGACGGTGTTCGGATGGATCCTCCTCAATGGCTGGAGGTTCTCTGCCATCCAAAAGCTGCTTTACCCACTTTGGGAATGGCTGTTGCCATTGTGGTTCTACAGGCTCTTCTTCATCCTCTTTGTCTTGAATCCTCCCAAGCATCATTGGGGGAGTTCAGTCTGCTGTTGGTGGTGGTACTGGATGGATATCCTGGTCCTGGTTGTCTGGGAAGGAAGCATCCTCCTCCAATTGATGCGGCTGTTCTGAAAAGACCACATCGTGACTTACAATTACCTTCTTGGTAATAGGGTTATAGAGACGGTACCCTTTGCCTCTTCACTGTAGCCCAAGAAAATACTCTTCCGACTCTTCGGTTCCCATTTGGTCATGGTAGCATCAGGGACATGCACAAAACAGTCACATCCAAAAACTCTGAAATGTGCAGCTGAAGGTTTCTTACTAGAAAAGGCTTGCAGTGGAGTCATCCGGTTTACAGCCTTCGTGTAGCTACGATTGAGGATGTCAACTGTAGTGTTACATGCTTCAGCCCAGAAAGTCTTTGGCAAATCTTTCCCTTTCATCATACTCCGGCCCATTTCGCAGATGACGCGCATCTTGCATTCTGCTATCCATTTTGCTGTGATGTATGTGGCGGGGGTTTCTGCCTCTTGATCCCGTGACTTTTGCGGTAACTTTCGAATTCAGTCGATGTGAACTCTCCACCTCTGTCTGATCTCAGCTTCTTCACCTTCCTCCCCGATTCTTTCTCAACCATTACATGCCATTCCTTGAACCTACTGAAAGCCTCGTCTTTCGTCTTTAGGAAGTATATCCATATTCTTCTACTGTAGTCGTTGATCAGCGTCATGAAGTAGTAGGAACCACCCAAAGCTTCCATCTCCATCTTTCCACAGAGGTCCGTGTGAACGAGCTCTAGAGGAGCATTTGCCTTGCTGGCCTCTTTAGGAAAGGGCTGCCAATGCTGCTTGCCCATCATGCAAGATTCACATACATCGGGTAGATCTGAAATTTTTGCTAGGTTTGCAATCATTCCACTTTTATGCATCTCCTTCAAAGAACTAAGGTTTAGATGACCAAACCTCTCATGCCACAGCTTAGTGTTCTTCACATCCGCTCCGCTCGAGCACTAAAAGCTGAGAGTTCGTAAATGTTGTTGCGCCGTGAGAATGTTAAATTGTCAAGGAGAAGAAGATTAAAAGAGTAACCATCACACTTATGAATAGATATCAATCCATTGATTACAAAAGTAAACCCAAAGATTTTAGTGTGCAATCAAAGAAGAATATTTGGTGGCTAGGCTCATTTTAGGTAAGCACAAATTTGGACTTCAAATGGTTTTCCATATTTATAATGTCTTGATGTATGATTCTTTATCCAAATCACTCAAGTAGACATGTATTTATTAATATCAGGTTAAGACAGAGGACCATCAAACTCTCGATTGGGTGTTCCACCACACAAAAACACCAACGATAATTAACATTCAAGTTCAAGGAGGGCATCTTCATTTCGAAGGCAACGATGATTTTGAAGTGGATTGGCATATGGTAGGGGACATCAAGACCCTCAAGTGCATGCTCAAGATAAGAAAAGGAGGCAAGTCAGAATCTCCATGCCTTTACTGCAAGGAGCCACCACATGTTATGGATCCTAAATGGTGGAGTAAAGCACCTAATAGGCATAAGATTGATCTAGGGTTCAAAGCCATCCTTGATATTCCTTTGTGCAATGTACTTGTATGTACTGTTGGTATATGTGCAATGCCCACCTTTCATATGTAACCACCAATGTTCCATAGTGCCTTTTTGTAAGGCCCCCATTATGAGGAGAAGCCATGGTGTGAGAACTGGACATTGGTAGTAGGATCCTAGTTTTGACACTAGATGAGGTCTCATGGTGACCTTTTGATGGGTTAGGAGATGGTAGAAGGAACAACGCACCCCTCAAGGGTTCGGGGCTAGCACCCCTGATCTTGGGGATCTAGGGGCGATGCCCCCAATGGCATACATGCGAGCATTTGCATGTGAATTTGCCCTCGCATGTCTGATTGATGGTTGGTGGTCCATGGTGTTTGGTCGGTGGAAAAATTCAAGCAAACATGTGCCACCGTCCTCACACTTAGTCACACACTGTGCTAAGTCAATATGCACGTGCTACTGCTAGCCCACCAATGTGGTGGAATCGGTCTACTACAAAGGGCTATATAAGGAGGCCACTTCTCAAGCCTCATTATTGAATGCCAATAACCCTGTCTCAGGTCCTTCTCCATCCAGAGTCTGTCTAGATTGCCATTGAAGCTCTACTAGAGTGCGCATAGGTGGACAGTGCACCATCAGTTGTATCTCTGATATGAAATTTTTATTCTACTCTATTGTGTCTATTCTTTGGTTATTGTACTATCGTTGTTGTCAAACGATCTCTCTGCTACATCGTATTTCTATATGTACATTGCATGCTTTATGTCAAATCATTGAAAATATGGTTTTTATATACATTGGATTTGCTTGGAAGCTTTAACTAGAAAATCATAGGAAGGAGGCATTGGAAAAAGGATTTTCTAACATGGGTCTCCATGGAGGAGATGTTCATATTACCAAGAGACTTCAAGACATCAACAAATGGAAAGGATGTTCCTAGCAAGCCATCTATTGGTGGTGTCAAAGATAGAAGATTTTTATCAGAACCACAAAGACAAAGAAATATTGGTAGACAATCATGATATGTTTTGAAGGAGTATGGCCTATCAAAGCTCGTATACAATATTGTCAAGGATCATGAGGTAGATGGTGTTGCTAAAAATGTTGAAGTAGAAGTATGAAAATACTTAGACAAGCTATTCATACTTTGTGACAAAAAGAACTAGAGCAAGAATGACTGTGTTAGAGGAGCTAAAACATTTAAATTGGAAAATTAATGAAACAAGCACCTTGGACAAGTTGCAATATAACACACTTTATGGTAAGAAAAATTAATTTGACCTGGTCTAGCAGATTTTTTTGTACTTTCTAACACTAAAATTCTAAACTAATATTTTCTATGATTGCAACATATTATCTATAACCATCTCCCATATTTTGTCAAAAAATATGGATGCCCACAATTTGGTCCCCACAAGAAACGAAGAAGTCCCACTACACCACAAAATGCATTTTAAAAACACACACAACATTTTGGAGGTGCACAAAAAGTAAAGAGTCTCAAAGAACTATTTCAATGGTTTCATAGAGGTATACTACAAAGGCTACAAATCAAGAAAAATGTTGTGTTATCACAAGTTAATTGATTGGAAATTATGCTTGTCTCTTTGAGATTATGTACATTGTGAGTTGTGGTTATACGTTAGTAATAACCCCCAATTTTTTACCTTCCCCTATTTCCATCATAACTTTCACTAGAAATTTGAGAATATAGTCATGTTTGTTGTCAAAATGATTGGAAAAGGGACAATGAGTCCATTTATGATGTCAAATGTGAAAACTACTATATTAAAAATGAATTTAACTTCCCCTCACATTCTCTTTCCTACCCACTGTACCTCTACTCTTGTTTTGTAGGCCATAGTTGTGTGCAGGTGAATATATATGTAGTGCTCTAAAAATACCCATTCTAAGTGTACTAGGTGAATCTGATGTGGAGGTGACCAGTTTGGAAAAAAAGTCCAAAGTAAGAGAAAAAGTCCAAATTTTTTGAATACAATGGTAGATGTTCTATTTGTCATTTGAAAAATTTCAATGGACATCTTCAGCACTCTTCCTCAAGTACCTTAGTTGCAGAAAAGACTTATGGTTTTGCAGGTGTTGTGATGATTTGCTCTTCTGAACTTTTGCAATCTTCTTCAAAAGGCTATTTGCATCGCGTTTTGATGATTTGCTCTTCAGAAGTACAATTACTATTAATGTATATACTTCATTCACTGTGTCCTCTTTTTTTCTCTTCTAATTGTAATTTTTGTCACACTGTATCTATTTGATTCACTGTATCCTCTTGGTTTATCATCAAATTGATGCTTACATGTGCAATCTACTTCATAGCATTTTCAAATCACCACAACACGATATGGGCCATTTGACCTCACATGGCCACCCACATCCCATTGTGATGGTTTGCTCTTCAAAAGTCCAATTTTTGTACCATATCTATTTCATTCACTTTATACTCTTGGTCTCTCATCAAATTTTAGCTTATGCATGCAATCTGCTTCATAGGATTTTTAGATCATTATGTTGTATGGCACTTGTGACCTCATGTGGCCACCCATATTGCATTGTAATGATTTGCTCTTGAGAAGTCCAATTTCTGCCACTGTATCTATTTCATTCACTATATCCTCTTGGTTTCTCATCAAAATTTTAATTAGATGGCACATACCCAAAAGACCTCACCAGCAAAGGGTGATCCAAAACTAAGTTCCAAGGGATCCTCTTATAAGAGAGGCAGAAAGTCCCCCAAAGAGCAAGTCAAAAGATCCCGATAGAGGAGCTACTCTTGACATGCATCTATTCTCCAAGAACTTGGGAAAGTTGAGAAACACATGCAACTAGCTATTCCAAATCTCACATTCTAGAGGCTTGTGAGAACAATTTGCGAGAGATAACAACTTGGGTATAAATGGTAGGCGTCAGCCCTCGAGGCTTTACACCAAAGCATAGAAGACTACATGACATGTTTCTTCTCTGATAGCTTTGTCCTTGTGGCAAATGCACACAAAGTCACAATCATGGATAGAGACATGCACTCGCTCTGAGTCCTTATATGTAGATTTGACAAAACTTGTGACCCTATGGCTTTACTAGATCTAAAGATGCAAGGTATACTCACGCTAACTCCTTTGATGCATAGCTGAGTTATAGTCATTGAACTACCTCCGAGTGTTGTGCATTCTCATGAAACACGATTTAAGGCACCAAGGATGGCACTTTAGGAGTCATCCAAAAGGCCACCTGGGGATGCTACAGTTGAAATAGAAGCCACAAAAGAGATGGAAGCTACAAGAAGAGTAGCTGAGCAAGCCGTAGTCGAGCAAGAATATTTTTTGAGCAGCTGTACATAATTCAAAAGAAAGACATCTTAAGGGCAATGTGGCAATCAAATAATTCTACTTTATCCTCTCTTGGTCCTTTTTTCCATGTACATATAAGATTACAAGACATGCCATATTATTTGCCTTTCAGTGAAGAAAACATTCAAGTTATTTCAAATGTACATAGGGACGTTCAAGGTATAGTCATCAAACATTTGCTTAGTTTGTTTCATCTTTATTTTTCACTCTAGTTCTTGCTTTCTTGCCAAAATAAACCCAATAAATGATGTGATGTAATTTTCATATGCAACCTAGTAGTGTCAAGACTTCGAGAGGAGATTCAAGAGTAGGTTTATGTTTTGGACTCTGTTGTTTCCCAGTTGCTGGCTCCAGCTGATACTACATTCCTTGATGTGGCTCCATGGTTCAGCCAACTAAACTATGACTTGGATGTCCACTGAATAATTTTGTTGGCCTACCATGAGGATTAAGTATTGTGATAGATCATTACTATATGCATGTGTTTTCCAATTCTCATCATCAAAGATTTCTTTTGTAGTGGGCACTGGAGTTTGCTCGGATATCAAAAGTAGACATTGTTACATACTAACAAACTCGGCTTGAGGTGACCATGGCCATGTAAGCATGTAAGTCCAAATAATGTGTTCTAGGATATGAGAGAGAGAGAGAGAGAGGGAGAGAGGGAGAGAGAGAGATGCCTATAAGTGCACATCGATAAGGAAACTTATAATTGCTTTAGAGTGCGTCACCCAGGAGATGGACATTTTTGAGAAAACGACAATCAAAGTTAAATGTCCACTTTAACAAGATGGCTACAGCTGTGGCGGCTGGAGAATGGCCCTGAATGCCAAACTATTGTTGCACACAATTTTTAGTTTGCCCTCAAAAAATGTATGTATCAAGTGCTTTTAATGATGTGATAATAACTTTCTCATTTCTTATTCTATAAGCCCTTACTTTTGTATTTTGCATCTGGTGTAGCTTCCACGATCAAACAACTACTCTGACTTGGATGTGGAGCTATTTAGAGAACAATGCATTGATGATATCATCAACAAAATTTTGACTCTCCGAGATGATGCCCTTCTTGATTGGGTACCCCATCCTCCACAAGTGTGTAGATCACCCCGTGCTCCATTTAACTTCAAAAGGGAATTCAGTGAAAATCTTGTATGTGTAGTTTTTTACTAGTCTCCAACAGCCATCTATTTAGAGAGGATTGGCATTGTACAATATTTCTAAATGTAAATTCATTCTTTACACTTCTCCATGGATCTTGCCTTATTTTATATTTCATATTTCTCAATGTAACTGCATTTGTTAATATTTATATATTTATATATATATATATATAATAACATATATATATATGTATATATATATATATATATACATCCAATATTTACAAACTAGTGAAGGAACAACAAAGGAATAGAGATGGAAAGCCACAGTAGCAATGGCATTTCTTTAGCATATTGTCCTGTGGTAGATGAAGCCATTTCACTGAGTTAGACTTTATAATTAATAGATGTTTCACTCAGTTTTATGACTGCTTCACTGAGTCGGACTTTACAATTTTATGGACATTTTCCAATTATACTGTACGATTCTATAGCTTGCAGTCTATAGTATCTCAAAGTCCTTTAGTTATGTCAATATGGCTCATAGTCCTTTAGTTCATTTCAATGTTTTTTCTCAATCCATGAGTCAAGAAAGTATTGAGACAAGTGTCGAGCTTGCTCTAAAGTTTGTAAGGCATGTTGTTATACATGCAGTCATGTACCTTAAGTGAGAAGCTAAATAAGTTGTTGTTTCTTTTGTCCTGGACCATGGGGAACTTAATGGCCTGAACTAGATGCAAGTATATAAACACCTCAAGCTTGGTATGCAACAATTCATAGGTTCTCTCATCCTTCCCTACATGGAAGAGTCCTTTCACTATGAAGGAGCCTCAGGCAATGATGTTTCCCCAAGCATCTTTAACAGCTCTTGTGCAATTTCCTTCTCTTTTGTGCACTTGATAATGTAAAATTCAACATTCGCTGTGTTGTTCTCAAAGAGAGAGAGAGAGAGAGAGAGAGAAAGAGAGAGAGATTGACGCCTATAAATTGGCATGCAGATTGATAGGGAAACTTATAACTACTTTAGAGTGCGTCACCCACAAGATGGACATTTTTTAGAACATCATGACAATCAAAGTTAAATGTCCACTTCAACAAGAGAGAGAGAGAGACAAAGAGAGAGATTGACACCTATAAATTGGCATGTAGATCGATAGGGAAACTTATAACTGCTTTAGAGTGCATCACCTAGGAGAAGGACATTTTTGAGAACACCACAACGATAAAAGTTAAATGTCCACTTCAACAAGATGGCTACATTTGTGGCGGCTAGAAAATGGCCCTAAATGCCAAACTATTGTTGCACATAATTTTTAGTTTGCCCTCAAAAAATGTAGGTATCATGTTTTTAATGATGTAATAATAACTTTCATTTCTTATTCTATAAGCTCTTACTTTGTATTTTGCATTTCATATTGAGATATTGAGCTCCACTCGTGATATGCCAGGGTGACCATTGTGCATTTATGTCACCGACTTGTTAGCTGCAGATGCGGTTGGTACACTGCCTATGAATAATAGTTGGATGATAGCTATCTTTATGTACTCTAGTTAGTGGCTCAGTTAGTATGCCACCTAGGTTAGCTAAGTTTGGTTTGAGAAATTGCATCGTATGCCTGTGCGCAAAGATATTGGGAGTGACAGAATCAAAACTATTGCCTGTTGATGCAAAATCATCACTAGGAAGTGACTGTGTGGTCAAATACCACTTTCGTCAGTTTTGTAGATTTGCCCTTGTGAGGCAGAAGTTGTGCTTTTTGTAGTGACAAAATATTTTTGCAGTGTTCTATAATGGCGTCTGATGTTCTTTCACAAATAGTCACTGAAAAGCTTGACAAGAACAACTTCCAAGCATGGAAGTTTAGAATGACGAATTTCCTTAAGGGAAAAGGCTAAGGGAAAAGGCTATTGGGAGTTTATAACTAGAGCTAAACAAGAACCAGTTACTCCTAATGTTCCCAATCAACATAAGTTGCAGGCGTTTAAAGGCTGGCATGAGAGAGCCAAAAAAGTTATGTACTGGTTGTCTATCAGTATTTCAAATTCTATGACTGTGCATATTCAGGATGCAAGCACGCCGAAGGAGGCATGGGATACTTTGACAAAAATGTATAGCACAAATATGCAAGCCAGGAAAATGTACCTCAAGCAGGAGTTGCATAATGTGTAGAGAGAAAATATGAGCATCAATGACTACCACATGAAGGTGAAGAAGATTGCACATACACTTGCTTCTATTGGGTCGCCAGTGGAAGATGATGATTTAGTTTCTGTGACCTTGAATGGTTTAGGAAAGGATTATACACAATTCAGTACATCCATTGCCATCCGTGAGAATTTTCCTGATTTTGAGGTGTTGATTGCTATTCTAATTTCTGAAGAGCAGAGAAATAGAGGTGCATCTTCTTTAGGAGGAACTTCAAAAGAAAATGTCTTCTACTCAAATGCTGGAAGAGGTAGAGGCAGAGGTAGAGTAGGCCGATTTGGAGGCTGTGGTAGAAATCATAATATGCAGCAAATTCAAGAAAACCAGTCCTATGGAGGAGGACGTGGTAACTTTAGAGGTAGGGAAGCCAAAGAGGTCGTGGTGGATGGTAGAGAGGCCAAAATGCAAACAACAATATTGAATGCTACTACTGTGGTAAAATGGGTCATATGGTTAAATACTGCTATAAAAAGTAGAATGACATCATGACTAGAAATTGCAGCAAGGCAATTATGCATCCTCTAGTAGACAGGGTGATGACAGAAATGAGCATTTGTTTATGGTGCAGCACATGACCAATTCTGTGACAAGTGCAAAAGAAAGAAATGATGTGTGGTATGTTGACTCAGGTGCATCAAACCACATGACAGGTCATGCAAAATGGATGCAGGATGCAAGGAAAATGGAAAGACCAGGATTTGTGGAGATTGGTGATGATACTGCACATCCTGTCATTTATTATGACAACATGAGTAGTATATACTTGGAAAATAACCCAGTCTATCATGCTAGAACAAAGCACATTGAGGTGCATTATCACTATGTGTGGGAGAAGGTTTTAGTAGGTTTTATTGATCTAGTTTATGTCAGCACAGAGGATCAGGTAGCTAACATATTCACGAAGACATTGGGCACAGAGAAGCTTGTAAGAAAATAGTACGCAGTGGAAGATAACAACAAAATGCAAGTACACGATGGAAAGCTGGAGAGAATACAAAAATTCTGATATACCAAACTCTGCTGATACAACTGATGGTTGGCTGTCCACCCGTGCGCTCTACAGACAGAGCTTCGATGGTGATCTAGACAAATGCTGGATGGAGGACTATGAGCATGAAGAACTGGTGATCTGATGATCCTGGACAGGGGTGGCCACTATTATATAGTGTAAGTCGGTTGACGGTCGGCCTTGTAATAGGCAGTCGGCCTAATAGACAGTCGGCCTGGAAGACCAGCCGACCCTTCAGAAAACATGCCGGCGGGCAGATGAAGGATCGTGCATAGGTCATACCGTCGGTGGGCCTGGGGCTACCGGTAGCCTCCGGACCCTGCCGCTGGGGGCTTTGCCCCCAGATCCCCACTGGGGGGCTGCGCCCCCCGGACCCCCTGCTATCGAGGTATCTACTCTTGGCTCCTAATCCGTCTCATAACCATCTGGTCTACTCTAAGACCCCTTCTAGTGTCTAAACTGGGGATCCCTCCCAATATCCGATACCCATCATGGCTTCTCCTCATATGGGGGCCTTACAACATTGGGTACACAGAATATTGGTGGGTTACATGAGAGGTGGACATTTGAGCTAACTCTAACACCCCCCCTCAATGTTCACCCGAAGATGAACTACGTGTTCGGCCCAATGCCGAGTCGATGTAGATGCCGCAACAATAAATCACTCCCAAGAGCCTTCGTGAAGATGTCTGCACAATTGTCCTCTGTGGGACAATACTCCAGCTCTATGACTCCATCCTCGATGAGCTCTCGTATGTAGTGATACTGGATCTCTATGTGCTTTGTACGAGCATGGAACACAGGATTCTTTGCGATGGCCATGCAACTCTGATTGTCGCATTTTAGAACTGTCGCATCTTCGATTGGAACTCCTATGTCTTGCAAGATCCTCCTTAGCCAAACTGCTTCACAAGCAGCAATGCATGCTGCCTTGTACTCAGCTTCCGTCGAAGATAGTGCCACTGTTGGTTGCTTCTTGCTAATCCAAGAGAACACTCCTGAACCAAGTGAGAAACAATATCCAGAAACTGACTTTCTAGAATCACAATCTCCCGCCCAATCTGAGTCACGGTAACCCGCCAAGGTCTTCCCTGCTCTGTAGGTAATGCCATACTCTAGTGTACCTTTCACGTACTTTAGCACACGCATCCCTGCTTTCCAATGGTTCTCTCGAGGTTGATTTGAGAACCTACTAAGTACACCAACTGCAAAGCTGATATCAAGTCTAGTGTTGCACAGAAAAATGAGACTCCTCACAAGTTTCCTATACTCCTTGATGTCGACAAGTGGTGATGCATCCTCCACTGAGAGCTTACCATTCACCTCCATGGGAGAGACCACGTCCTTACACTCGGTCATATTGAATGCCCTCAAGATCTCGCGAGCATATCTCTGCTGAGAGATGAAAATCCTGCCAGGTTTTTGCCAAACCTCAATGCCGAGGCAAAAGTGCATGAGCCCCAAATCTGTCGAGATCAGCATGAACCAATTGTAGAGGAGCCTTTGCCCGATAGCCGCTCTCATGTGGAAAGGCCTTCCTTTGTTGCTTGCCCATCATACAAGCTTCACAAGGTTCTTGCACCTTTGAGAGTGCAGGCAAGTGTGCAACCATCCCTGTTTTCTGCATTTCCAAAAGAATAGGATAACTAAGATGACCAAATCTTTCATGCCATACCTTACTGATGCCCACTCCTGAAGAGACTGTTAGTGCCGTCAGCTCATAGAGATTGTTCTTCCTAACTGCCTTGCCGACCACCTTGCCCGCTGCATTAAGGATTTTTGCTCCGGTCCTCTTGAAACACACCTCCAAGTTGCGATCAGTTATTACAGCAACCGAAAGCAAGTTCTTCTTTAGCTGAGGAACTAGTAATACATCAGAAAGCTCTTTAGTTTCACCCTCTTGAATGGAAAGAGCGATAGTACCTGTACCTTCCACAGGGCATTTTGCATTATTACCGACCGTCACGTTCATGGGCTCTTGTAGAGGCTTGAAAGAGCTATACCAGTCTTTCTTTCTGGTCATGTGACGGGATGCTCCACTATCAAGGAGCCACGAATCATTCGTTGTTGAAACTTCTGTTGAGGAGCATATTTCTTCAATTGCAACCCATAGCTCCAACTCAGTTTCAACTGTGTTGGCAGATTCCTTGCCTTTCGAAGAAGACTGTGTAGTGCCGTTCTTTTTGTCCTGCTGCTTCTTTCTGCAATCCTTGATCATGTGACCGCTTTTGTTGCAGTAGTGGCACTTACCTGAAAACTTCTTCTTCTTACCATTATTCTTCTCTCCACCCTTCCCTTTGGATGTGGCTAAGAATGCTGCATCACTTCCGCCATCGCGGGTCTTCATTCGCATCTCCTTCTCTAGAAGCATCGCACTAAACTCTTCAAAAATGAGGGGTGGATTTCTTACCTGCGTGTTGAGTGTCGTGACCAACGCATCGTACTTTTGTGGGAGGATCCGAATGCATCTTCTGGCCAACTCTTCGCTGGTCTTTGTAATCCCAACCGCCGCCATCTGATCACATAGATTCTTGATCCGTGTGATGAATGTCTCAGCTGATTCTCCATCAGAGCACCTCTCTGCAGCAAGCATATTCTCCAGATTTTGAATTTTGGTCTGATTCCGCATTTCATACTGACCTTTCAGTATGTTCCAAGCCTCACTTGCCTTGTCTATATGCTGAATCAGAGTCAAAACAGAATCACTTGAACTGGTAACAAGAGCGCAGAGTGCATCTGCATTCCTTCATTTCCATGCCCGAAGAAGATCTGCATTCGGTGGGGTTATGACGTTGGGGTTGTTTGGATTCGGTGATTCAACCGGGAGGTGGACATTTGAGCTAACTCTAACAAAGCTGCGTAAGTTCAAAGACCTGCTTGGTGTGCAGGAATTGGGATTAAGCTCGAGGGGGAGTGTTGAGATATCGAGCTCCACTCGTGATATGCCAAGGTGACCGTTGTGCATTAATGTCACCGACTTGTTAGCTGCAGATGCGGTTGGTACACCGCCCATGAATAATAGCTGGATGACAGCTATCTTTATGTACTCTAGTTAGTGGCTCAATTAGTATGCCACCTAGGTTAGCTGAGTTTGGTTTGAGACCCACATATAGGGTTCACCTATTCCTTTTGTACTTAGAGAGAGAGTTCTTTTGGCTTGCACAACTAAGGAGAGGAAAACTGTTTTCAGCGTCCACCTTTGTGTGTATTCCCCCGTTGTGTATGTGAGAAAGCTACAAGTGAGACTCCTTACTTCTCTCCCACTCTCTTCACATTTCATGTAGCTTCCATGATCAAACAACTACTCTCACTTGGATGTGGAGTTGTTCAAAGAAGAGTGTGCAACTAATAATATCATCAATAAAATCCTAACTCTCCAAGATGATTCCCCTCCTGATTGGGTACCCCATCCTCCACGAGTGTGTAGATCATCCCCTATTCCATTTAACTTCAAAACAAAATTCAGTGAAAATTTTGTATATGTAGTTTCGGACTAGTCTCCAACAGCCATCTGTTTGGAGAGGATTGGCATTGTACCATATTTTTTAATGTAAATTCATTCTTTACACTTCTCTCGGGATCTTTCCTTATTTTCATACTTCATATTTCTCAATGTAACTACAATTTTGTTAAGATTTTTATATATACATATAATGACATATATATATATATATATCCAATATTTAAATATTTTCAAAGTGACGTTTTCTCAGCTATGTGACTAGAAAGTGTCCTTTGATAGGCCAAGGACCATAATGTGAGACAAAAGATTTTGAATGTAGTGAGCTGAAGATTTGAAATAAAGTGGTTGGATAATGCTAATGAGAGAGGAAGAGATGTCACTATGATAATGGTAGGACTTAGTGCAAGAGGAGAATGCTCCAAGTTTGGACAGTGTCCTCTGACAGACCATGGTGTCAATTGAAGGATTTCGAATATGTAGATATATCTGTATGTCTATATGTATCCAATATTAAAAATATTTCCAATGACATTGTGAACGAATGATGTTGTACAAAGCTCACTGAAAGTCGCACGCTCTTCATTGCAAACTAGTGAAGGAACAACAAAGGAACAGATATGGAAAGACACGACAGCAATGACATTTTTTTAGCGTATTGTCTTGCGGTAGATGAAGCCATTGCACATAGTTGGACTTTATAGTTTGAAGATGTTTTACTTAGTTTTATTACTGCTTCACCGAGTGGGACTTTATAATTTGATGGACACTTTCCATTATATAGTATGATTCTATAGCTTGTAGTCTACGGTAGCTCACAGTCCTTTAGTTATGTCGATGTGGCTCATAGATCTTTAGTTCATGTCAATGTGTCCCTCAATCCATGAGTCAAGAAAGGATGGAGACTTTTTTCGGGCTTGCTCTAAAGTTTATAAGGCATGTTGTTATAGATGCAATCATGTACCTCAGGTGAGAAGCTAAATAAGTTGTTGTTGCTTTTGTCCTGGACCATTGGGAACTTGATGGCCTGAACTAGATACAAGTATATAAACACCTCAAGCTTGGTATGCAACAATTCATAGGTTTGCTCATCCTTCCTTGCATAGAAGAGTCTTTTCACTACAAAGGACCTTGGGCAATGATGTTTCCCCAAGCATCTTTAATAGCACTCATGGCAATTTCCTTCTCTTTTGAATTTTGTGCACTTGATAATGTAAAAGTCAACATTCTCTACATTGTTCTTTTTTGCACTAACTACAAAATTATCCCCAACTAGCAAGGCATCACTAAGTGTGTCATAATGCCCCCAATATGTTGCATCATCAATGACATCCATGTCAAAACCATTCTCAAGACTATCATATGTCAATGGTTCAATATTAATGCAATTCCAACTGGATACATGTGATTGATTGGTATATCTCCTCCAAAGTTGTTGTATACAAGCACTGCAAAAGCATGATAATTTCCTAGTTCTTAGAGCTATATCATCATGATCTAAAAACCCCAAAACTAACTGTAGTGATCGTGACTCTGGTATATCTTTGCAGTCCCATTTATTCTCTTTGTTCACATCACCAGATTTTATTTCCCAAAACAATCTGGTCACCTCACCAGCCTAGGAGTTATATGAGCATTCAGCTCCACAACACGATCTTTCCTTCAAAAATTTCACTACATCAACAACACTTTGTAGCTTTGTACCATCCACCTTCAACTGCTCATGAGTCAACGATATTTTAACAATGGCTCCTCACCATCATGCTCACCCTTCTCGTGACTAGAGCCAAAGAAGTTCCACGTCATTTGCAATCCGGTCTCGCAGGTGTACGAAGCTCTGAGTAGAAATGCCTTTTAGCTTTGAATTGGGAGTTTACTCTATCATACGATATCCAATTTCATTTAAGCCTTCAACCATTCATGATGAAGCATGAAACAATGCTGCACAGAAAGAGTGTCGTGTTACTTATCATTAGATATGTAGAGGTGATGGGTTTTGTGGATGTCACTTACAATACGAATGTAGGAAATGTGAACAGATATTTGAACTTTGTTAGAATACTAGTGCATGGACTGTATCTCATTTTGCTCCTTGAAGCTATAGTTTTTAGCAAAATCTATGCATGACATAGGGTGCTTGATCCAAGATTTTCTTCTCAGTCACTTTCAACAAACATCTTTTTTGTTGGGCGACACAAAAAACAAAACCACCTCCTTAACCTCATGACTAATTGAGCCAACTAGAGGATGTTGTGATTCACATGTTGACAATGGCAATACACCATATTCTACCTATTCCAAATGAGATTTAGCTACATAAAAGTTGCTCCTATGTATTGTTATGGATAAAATTGTCTAAGGAAAAAGGCATTAATATGTATGTGTGTTTGTATATGTGGCAATAGTATAATAAAATATGGTGTGCCTAGGGCCCAAGGTTGAGGTGGCAGGGCATGACCATGTGCCACCCTTCCATGTAAGAGGACCCATAAGGTGTGTTGTACATAATCCATGATAGTAATATTATAAAATGTAAGGTGGCATGGCTCCTCCATGTGCCACCCCTCCACCTAGGCTGCATTTAGTGAGATATGGCTCAAAGTCCATGGGAGAAGCAATATAAAATATGTGGAGATGGATATTATATTGAGTTATTCCCTCCATATGGGATAGGCCCATGTAGGGGAGGTATAGAAGGTCCAAGAGAGCAAGTTAAATAATGGGGAAAGTAGGATGAGGTGGCAAGATTCCTTGTGCCAACCCTCCACTTGTCCTCCTAGAGGTTTAAACATATTATAAAATTGGAAAGAGACCAAGGGAGTATCATAGACTTGAGATATGGGGCTTGATTTATGTGGAAAATTGAGGCAA
Organism: Dipteris shenzhenensis; assembly: GCF_047967505.1. NCBI lineage: Eukaryota > Viridiplantae > Streptophyta > Polypodiopsida > Gleicheniales > Dipteridaceae > Dipteris > Dipteris shenzhenensis. Next base: position 16,672,892 of record NC_141600.1, read on the forward strand.
AGGGTTGTCGCACACAATTGAGAGTGCGTAACCGCCTAGCCCACATGGGAGACTTTTCCACACACACCATGCATGTGGGAGGATACATTAATTGGGAGAGACCCCCTCTTTTGGCTATAAAAGGAGGGGGCTATTCCTTGATGAGACACGCTCATTCTTGTAAAGCCACCTAGCTAGTATTTTGATATTTCCCTCTCATCCCTTCTTTCAAATAAAGTATGGTTCTCTTCCCTTGATGTCTCCATCTCTACATTCCTCCTCCTATCATGTACATGCTTCTCTTCCCCCTCTCCTTTTCCCCTTGTGTCATAGTCTCCCTCTTCCTTCCCTCCACTTCTAATCCCTTTTCAGCTCCTATGACAATGGTTCGCCCTCACGATCTCCTTTTCTCTATGGCCCTCGAGCGTCGCCATGCTTAGCCTCTAGCCTTTGGTCTCGATTTCTTTTCCGGCTAATAGAATTGGTGTGGCTACTGGGATATGAATCTCCATGGCTAGTGGTGAATCTTCTACTCATACCTGTCGCATCTGCAAAACTTTACCATCTGTGCTCCTTCTAAGCTACTGCGTGCGTATTCGATTCGCGTGTCTACTGTGTTTGACTGTGCGACAGTTTTCTGGGCTGCTGCAACTTCTGGTCACGGATAGTTTTCTCACTTCGCACGTCTACTGCATTCACCCACGCAATAGTTTTCTGACTGCTGTGGCTTCTGGTCATGGACAGTCTTCTCGCTCCGCGCGTCTACTGCCCGCACGACAGTTTTCTGACTGCGGCTTCTGGTCGCGGACAGTTCTCTGAGTTCCTGCAAAACTGTAACAGCAGATCCCGCACCCCCCTCTCTCTTCTTCTCCTTCTCTTTCTCTTCTCCTTCTCCTCTCCTCTCCTCTCTTTTTATTAAAGAGTAGGATTTGAACCCAAGACCTCCCCCTTCACAAAAGGGAGACTTATCATTGGGCCAACAAGTTGGAAGTGGTAAAAATGTAATGATTTTTGTTCATATATTGAAATCACGGGAATTGTAAGTCTCTAACCGTGGGGAGTTTGCTCTTGCTGTAAAAAGCAAAAATACTTCATTTCATGTGCTCTATCCACATCTCATGCTAGATCGCCGATTCAGAACTTCTCCAAGCTCACTTCACGGACGCACGCCACACGAGGAGGGTGGACATTTATGTCACTTCTCGATGCTTTTAAGGATTTGGTGCCTGGTCCTCCGCACCTTACGGCTACCAATGCACGAGATGTCTTCCTTGATCTTCATGTCGACCTTCAACGGCTGATTGTCCAGTGCATTGTTCAAGGAGATGACGGGTGGAATGATACACCGTGGATGATTCATAGTGAAGAACTATTGATACGTTGGGAGAATTTTGATTTTACTTCTACTCATTGTGCAGTGATCGAACTACTTGCTGCTTCAGAGGTAATTAAAACGGTGTTCTTCATCGAAGGGTGGGATGCTCTCCAACCTTGGGGGGAGATTTGGCACATCTACTTGTTGATTCCTGTGGATAAGCTCATCCTGAATGGTTTATTCTCAAACTCACTACAAAGGTTTCTAAGCCTCGACTATGGTTGGTAATGTTTCGACCAAGGAATCCATTTGTACCTAATCAACCTTTTGTGCCTCATTTCGAGCTTCAAGTTGTAATTCTTTTTGGTCTTAAGATAAACTATCAACAAAGGATTGCAAGTTTATTTGGTGCTGAACGTTTGGCTCAAGTGTTGAATTCTCCCCACCCTCTCCTCCTACCTATCTTGGATTACCGAGAAACTTGGGATGTCTGAATTTTAGTCTTGGTGTGATGACATCTTGGATTCTTCAATTTGATGGAGCTTACAAACCTTCGACCAAGGCTGCTGACGTGGGTGTGAAGCTCACTTCATCGGGTGGTGAGGAGTATTGCTACAGCAAGTCTGCACCTATAAGTACTTGCAATCAAGCTGAGTACTCGGCACTCATTTTTGGGCTACAAAAGGCACAAGAACATCATGCCAAGCAACTTGAGGTGCAAGGAGATTCCCAACTAGTGTGTGAACAAGTTAGTGGAAGGTGGAAGGTGCGGAGCAAAGGCTTGGTTCCACGACATCAACAAGCATTGGAACTTTGCAACCAATTTGAAGAGGTAAAAATTTAGCATATCCCTCGAGCTCAAAATCTTGTTGCTGATTTCTTGGCACGTGAAGCTTGTACTTCAATCATGCATGACGCGAGTGGAAGCACCACCCCAACAAAGCCGCAAGCCATGAAGGAGGGTGATCATTTGTAAGGAATGCAAAGGTTGTGGTCATCCTGAAACTAAGTGTTGGGCATACTTGATACGAGTTCACCGACTTCGGAAGATCTTCAGGAGGGTTCTCAAGGACATTGCTCAAAAGAAGGATGCCAGACCGCACACCCCTTGAAGAAATAGCATGGCGACTACAAGAACTGGAAGAAGCTGAAGGTGATGTGCAAGCTCTTCAACTGTTGACATTTGTCATGGCATTCTTGTTTGCCTTAATGAACAACCTCATGCAACGCCGCACCTCTAACCCTCGCTTGTAAAGATGGATGTGATATCATGAGGGTTGGTCCTTTTAAGATTGTTTATGTGCTATTCTATGCTGAAGATTCCTCCCGTGTAGTATTTCACACTACACCAGTCACACCCTACCCTGCCTATGTGTGCTTTCTGGATGTATCTTCACCCGATTTTCAGTTCAAGCTTCCTCTTACTATTGTTCGTCCATAGATAAGCCTCTCTTTTCCATCTTCCAAGCATGGCCGACATTCCCGTGTTTTGTGGATGGGTGGAAGAAAATCCAAATGAGTATCTTGTGGCCTTCAAGCGCCGTTGTGTTTCTCTCAACTTTCTTACTGAAGACAGATGGCTATTGGTTCTTCCCACATTTCTAGAGAGATTGGCTCAAGTGTGGTATGAGAAGCAGGCCGAAGATGTTCGCCAAAGCTGGCCAAGGTTGACAGTAGCGATGATTGAGTATTTCGGCAAAGAAGAGGAGCCGGAGAATGTGTACCTGCAGGTGGCAAACTTGAAGCAGTCAGAAGGTGAGACGGCACATCGATATGTGGATTGAGCGGCCGTGCTCCTGGACCATTTGATTGCCACGCAGGAGGACAATGCCGGATTTTGAGCTGGAATGACTCAGCATGTGCTGGGCTACCTTGTAGCAGGAGCAAGTGATGAATTCTACCTCAAGCTTAAATGGGAGAATCCAGAAACTATGGCGCTAGCACATGAGATTGCTCAAAACTTTGATAAAGTTTAGTCTGACCCCACTTCAAAGAAGACGATTGTTCCTCCGCAACCCCCTCAATTCCCGCAACAACAACCTGGGGGGTCTAACTCAGGACCATACACCCACCCCTCATCAGGGATGTATCCACCACCTCCACCTCAAATGTATGGTCCGCCCTTAGATGCTTACCCTGAACAAGGTGTATATCCTCACCCTCCGCCTCGAAGATTTCCCCAGCCTCGCCCATGAGCCCCCCTCCTCTCTACTCCCGTGGCCCCTCCAGCTAAAGAGGCCCCCCCTGCAATAGAACTTGGAGTCAATGACCTAGCCAAGGCCCTGAATGATCTTCGGCTTGAGATGGTGGGCATCAGAAATCAAGCCAACCGCCCTCCAAGAGACCGTGCTAATGTTGTATGCTACGAGTGCCACCAGAAGGGTCATTATCGCATAGAATGCCCCAATATTCCAAGGGTGAATCTTCTAAGTGAGTCGGGCACAGAGGATTCTGATGTAGAGATCCTTGACCTCGAGAAAAGAAGTCGTGCCACCTCGGACCCCTCTCCAAACCGTGGACCGGGCCGCCCCAGAAAGAAGGTGTCCTTCTCAGAGCCCTCAGATGCTGAGATGGCAGACCCACCAACAGAGAAGACTAAAAGATCTCGCAGGAGTAAGTGGTCACCCTCGGATTTTCCCATCGGCTCAGGGCAAGAGGACTATTCGGTCGTTCAGGACCTTGCTCATTGGTCTTTGAGCATCACGCTCCCTCAACTAATAGCATTAAGCCCTAAGTGAGACGTGAGCTATAGCAAGGTCTCTCAACAAGGAAGAGCAAGAAAAAGGGAAAGGTACGAGAGGTATCTTCTATCTCTGAAGAAATTGATTGGCACCCACATATAGTAGATGTCATCATAGATAATTGCCGTATCAAAAATGTGTGTGTTGATGGGGGAGCTGCATGTAATATCATGGTGCCCCGAATCATGAAGAAATTGAATCTGAAATGTACAAGCCGTTCCTCCACTCGAATCAAGGTAGCAGATGGTCGACGACTCACCACCCTGGGAGTCATTGAGGATTTGCCCATCACTGTCAATGGGTTGACCACCACTGTCAATTTCTATGTAGTGGACATTGAAGATACAGGCAGAAGTTACCCAGCAATACTCGGGAGACCATGGTTGAGAAAGAGTGATGTAGTCAGCTATTGGAAGACAGGACACATGTCTTTTGGTGCTTCCAAGGAGAAGATCTCGGTGCAACCCGGTGCCATGGAACCGGAAGAAGAAGAGGAGCAAGATAGTGATACTCTCTCATCCTCAGTGTCTAAATCCATGGAAGAATTAGACGGGGGGGAGGAATTCTCAGAGGAGGAAGTTTACATGATGGGGGTGGTGTCTCCGACTCCGCCACCTGCCAAAAAGGTAACAGCTAGTTCTCAACAGCTTGAATCTATGCTTTCCCCAGACCTCAGTCCAAGTGAGAAAGATGAGTTCCTAGAAATGTTCAAAGATTTCCCTGACCTCTTTGCAACTAGCTACCACCACCTTTGCCATGTGACTGCCATAGAGCACAAGATAGAGCTGAAGCCTGATGCGAAGCCTGTGGCTCAGAAGTATCGGAGATTAGGGCCCCTACAGACTGATGCTTTGCGCTCAGAGTTGCAGAAGCTTGTAGAGGCCAGGTTTATTGTTCCAGTTCACAATACTGAATGGGTTTCACCAGTGGTAGTCACCCCAAAGAAAAACAACAAGTGGCGGGTCTGCATCGACTATAAGAAACTCAATGCCGCCACCAAGAGGGATCATCATCCTCTGCCCTTTCAAGACCTCATTCTTGAGAAGGTAAGTGGTCATGAGATGTATACTTTCTATGATGGTTACTCTGGGTTTTATCAAATCAGAATTGCCGAAGAAGATGTGCTTAAAACCACATTTGCCACACCCTGGGGGACATGCACTGAGACAACAAGGCCAAAGCCTCCTACTTATAGAGGGAGATCTGGCCATTTGGCCTCACCAATGCTCCTGCTACCTTTCAAAGATTTATGCAGATGGTTTTGCTCCTTATTTGGGGGATTTCTTGAGGTGTTTTTAGATGATTTCTGTATATTCTCATCACGTAAGGAGCATGTCATGAAGGTTAGATTGGCCTTCCAAAGGGTCAATGATGCAAATGGCAGTCTCAACCCTGAGAAATGCACCATTGGAGCCACTCAAGGGAGGTTACTAGGACATATTGTCTCATCCGAAGGCATCAAGCCCGACCCCGAGAAGGTTGAAGCCATACTCAAGCTCTCCCCGCCTACAACCAAACATCAGGTACGCTCATTTGTCAATCTAGCAGGATACTATCGCCGCTTCATTGATCAATATGCTGCTTTGACATGACCCATGACTATGCTATTAAAAGATGGGGTTGATTTCTCTTGGGATGAGGATTGTGATCATGGGTTTGCACAAATCAAGAATGCTCTGGCTTCAGAACCCATTCTATGCAATCCAGATTGGTCAAAGACTTTCTATATCAATCCTGGGTTTGGTGAGCACACTCTGGCAGGTATTCTTCTCCAGCAAGGGGAAGATTGGTTCATGTATCCCATTCGATTCGCTTCTCGACAATTGCTCGACACTGAGCGACGCTATTCAGAGGCCGACAAGCATGCCTTGTCTTTGGTGTTTTGCATTAAGAAATTTAAGCATTATGTGGCTGGAAAGTCCTTCTTTATACTCACTGGCACTGGTCTTGCAAAGCAGGTTCTTCAATCACCAAATCCCATGGGGTGGTTGGCCAAATGGTTGGCAGTTCTACAAGAATATGATTTTTCTTTCAAAATTGTAAAAGGGGGTTGTTCCAACTTAAAAAATGCTTTGATTGATTTAGAGGACTGCCTTGATGTAACCCTTGTAGCAGCCATAGAAGTTGGGGATCCATGATATGGTGGTATCTACAAGTTTCTGACTGCTTTCTCCTTTCCTTCAGAAAGTACTAGCTATGAGAGAAAGAAGATCCGCAGAGATAGTAGGCGCTACACCCTCCTTGATGGGGTGTTGTACCGTCAAGGCATGGATGGGGTACTAAGATGGGCCATTGATGCAGATGAAGTGCCTAAGGTATTGAAGCATTATCATGATAGATTTTGTGGAGGCCAATATGCAGTGACTATATAGCTAAGAAGATTTTACATGCTGGATACTATTGGCCGACCTTGTTCAAGGATGTCACTTTGTATTGCAAAACCTGTGAACCATGTCAATTCTTTGGTAGGAAGGATTTGCGTCCTGGGCAACATCACCCAGTGATGTCCATCCATTCATTTCAGAAGTGGGGAATAGATTTTGTCGGGCCCTTGCCCATGACTACCCACAAAAAGAAGTATCTTTTGGTAGCCACTCAGTATGTCACTAAGTGGGCTAAAGCTATCGCCCTCCCTACTGCAAATGGCAAGGCAGTTTCAAATTTCATATTTGAACGTATCTGCACAAGGTTTGGGACACCCATGGAGATAGTCTCTAACCATGGGAGTCCATTCTTAAATGAAGCAATGGAGTTACTCATGGATCGCATGGGTATTGATCATCACACTTCTAGCATCTATTATCCAGCATCCATGGGTCAAACAGAGCGGACCAATGGCCTCCTTTGTAAAACCATGGGAAAAATGGCCACAGGGAACAGGAGCCAATGGGATCAAAAGGTCATTGAAGCCGTGTGGGCTTACAACATCACTCATAAAACGTCTACAGGTCACACTCCTTTTGAGTTGGTGTATGGTACTGAAGCAGTTTTACCACTAGAGATAGAGATTCCGGTTTGGCACAGGAACAGAGGATGACAGAAGATGAACATGTAGAGGCTAGATTGGTACAACTTGAGAAGTTAGATGAAACCCGATGCCTTGCACTACACCAAACAGAGATCCAAAAGAATCGACAAAAGGCCCAATTGGATGCTAAGATTCGCAAGGGATGGGAAAGACACTTTGCTGAGGGGGATGTTGTGCTATGCTTTGATAACAGATTGGACCACCAAATGGATAAGAAATTTCTGCCGCTATGGATTGGTCCATACAAAGTCATCAAGGAATGTAGCAATGGGTCTGTACAAGTTCAGGAGCTGCATGAACTATATGGCAAGAAGGTGATCAACAAGCATTACCTCAAGCCTTTCTTTGTGTGTGATGGACCCAGGCATAGAAATGCTGTGCATTCCCTGCCTGAACTATTATGGATAAAATTGTCTAAGGAAAAAGGCATTAATATGTATGTGTGTTTGTATATGTGGCAATAGTATAATAAAATATGGTGTGCATAGGGCCCAAGGTTGAGGTGGCAGGGCATGACCATGTGCCACCCTTACATGTAAGAGGACCCATAAGGTGTGTTGTACATAATCCATGATAGTAATATTATAAAATGTAAGGTGGCATGGCTCCTCCATGTGCCAACCCTCCACCTAGGCTGCATTTAGTGAGATATGGCTCAAAGTCCATGGGAGAAGCAATATAAAATAGGTGGAGATGGATATTATATTGAGTTATTCCCTCCATATGGGATAGGCCCATGTAGGGGAGGTATAGAAGGTCCAAGAGAGCAAGTTAAATAATGGGGAAAGTAGGATGAGGTGGCAAGATTCCTTGTGCCAACCCTCCACTTGTCCTCCTAGAGGTTTGAACATATTATAAAATTGGAAAGAGACCAAGGGAGTATCATAGACTTGAGATATGGGGCTTGATTTATGTGGAAAATTGAGGCAAAGGGTTGTCGCACACAATTGAGAGTGCGTAACCGCCTAGCCCACATGGGAGACTTTTCCACACACACCATGCATGTGGGAGGATACATTAATTGGGAGAGACCCCCTCTTTTGGCTATAAAAGGAGGGGGCTAATCCTTGATATGACACGCTCATTCTTGTAAAGCCACCTAGCTAGTATTTTGATATTTCCCTCTCATCCCTTCTTTCAAATAAAGTATGGTTCTCTTCCCTTGATGTCTCCATCTCTACATTCCTCCTCCTATCATGTACATGCTTCTCTTCCCCCTCTCCTTTTCCCCTTGTGTCATAGTCTCCCTCTTCCTTCCCTCCACTTCTAATCCCTTTTCCCCTCCTATGACAATAGTTCATCCTCACGATCTCCTTTTCTCTATGGCCCTCAAGCGTCACCATGCTTAACCTCTAGCCTCTGGTCTCAATTTCTTTTCCAGCTAATAGTATGCTTAACGTTCTCAACCCAAGAGAAATGTTTGTTTGAGATATTTTTGTTGTGGTACCATTCATTAGCATCATAATAATGGGTCTTTTAAAAAACAATTCTTGAGAGCTTTTAGGGACTTTTATCAAAGTGAGTGTATTGTGTATGTTTGCTACCTCCATGAGCACAATCCAATAAGGAATCCCCTTATCTAAGGATGTCTTGGACAATGTGATGAAATATACAATCCCTTGTATCCATTTCCAGACCTGATGTACATTGATTAAAAATATGAACAACCTCATTGCTCGGGGGGGGGTTAGTATTTATAAACCCTCTATATCACGTGCATTCAAGACCTATTTTTAAAATCCCTTATCTGTAAATTTTTCATTAATGAAAAATGCCCCTTGCTACAAGAAGAGAAAGGTATGCAAACAAGTATCCATTTTGTTCTCAGATCCATAATTATCTAGCTAGAGTAACAAGTTCTCTGGCAACTTTTGGTATGGTGGCTCAACAGCAACACTATTCAAGTTTGAAGAGGGTGGGTTTCCATGTGTATGTGATGACAACAAATTCATGCATGTGCCTATAGCCCTCACAATGAAAGTTATGGAATCCATGGTAGACTTTAGGTCATTGCATGATACAGTCTCTAGATTTGCATTCGTCATCATGGCATCTACAATTTCACACAAGCCAGGTCCCCTTGTGGAGACTTTGGGTCACTGCCTAATACAATCTCTAGATTTGCATTCGTGATCATGGCATCTACAATTTCACACAAGCCAAGTCCCCTTGTGGAAAGTTGTGCACCTTCAAAACTTTAATGGGAGTCCAAAGTATTTCTTAAGAATAAAGAATTCAAAAGGTGAACAGTATTTCTTGGAATCCATTAGTAGCAAGTTCTCCAAGTTATACGTATCCATCGTCTTGGGGTTGTGCAAACAAATTGAGAGCAATCCAGTTGTTAGGTTGGGATCAGATGGCCACAAACCATTGAGGGTGAAGTGTCCATAATGGCCATGTCCATGCCCATGGGTAATCATTCCAATGAGTGAAACCTATAATTGCCATGTGGAGTTGATGTCCTTGGAACTCACCCAAAGTCTCGGTATTTTTGTCTTTTTTATTATCCATCTTATCAGGGATTATGCAAACATACTTTTCTGGATCCATCTTGGAGTACTTATGCCATGCATCGTATAGGTTCCTCCAAATCTATTGCTATATCATATGCATCTTTCTTTCCTCTATCAATGAATTTCACTCATCTTGACTTTTTGTGGCTACCAATTGAGCCTTGATCCAATTGCACAAGCTACATTTAGAGAATTCACTCATCTTAGCAAGGGCTACATTTTTTAAATCTGATTTCTGAATCTTGCCAAATGTGAATGTGGATAGACTCTCATAACCACATTGATTAAGCAAATCACAGACCTCATGTAGGATGTCTATCTTCTTATATACTATAGGTATCACCTATTGTGTCTCTCTAGAACCATCCTACATGGTTCTACTCTTGTCGCTATTATCCACAAGTGTTGAATGAGAGCCCTACCCATACCTATGTGCTCCCTGCTCCACCTCGCAATCCCTGTATTCCCATGCACATATCATTGCATGCCACTCTCGAATTGCTCCTTGTATTGATAAAATGGTGTCCTTGGGATTCCATGAATCTTGTACCATGATCTACAACACACACCTTGACCATTTACTCTAAAGTTGTAGCATATTCTCCTAGCACAGTCATGATGTGAAGCTATGACAATACATCATATATAAAGTTTGTTTGAGACTCCAAGGAGCTGCCTCCTCCCACCATATCAATGGAAGAAACCTACTGCACCGACTCTAGTGACATTTTGTACATTGGTGTTGGAGGCTCTCTTTGCTTGGGCACCCCATTAATGAAAGTATACCTTCTTTTCTTTGAAGGTGGAGCATAATTTTCCAACATTTGATCATTGAGCCCCCTCATTTGTGCCAACAACTAGGTCTAAGGGCACATATTTTTGTAATGGGCCTCCATTAAGTAAGGTAATCTACTTGATGGGCCACTTAACCTGGCTCAGAGAGCCGACATCTTGCATAGAAAATCCTATTTTAGTTCCTATAACTTGTTATTTCTTATCAACTCCCACACTAATGCACTCGCTACCCAATAGATCAAAGTTTGTAGAGTCATCTAGGAAAACATAGACGATCACACCTTCCCACATGGTCTTTGTTTTGCTCTCATCCCATAAGACAACCTTTTTCTCTTTCCAAGATTCACGAATGTGATTGTCCATTTCCAATGAAGAAACTAGCATTGCCTCAACGTAAGGTTGCTTAGGATCAAGTCTTGTTGTAGCCTCTTGATTTATCGGCTCATCTAAAGAATCACCAACATGTATAGAGAGGCCTTAGGCCACTTGACAATGCTCCAGATTGCCTCATCGATGAGCACTACATCCATAGTGGGAAGTGGCAAGAGCGTGTCACTATTGATATACTTCTCCACTATCATTGACACATTTTCTACCCCAATCTTCACACCACCACAGTAGCACTCTGGATCTATTACATAGATTGCACCAATTGCAACCACTTCATTCCCCACCATCATCATCACCTTGTTCCCACAGCTGATAGCCATCACTGCCATTAGAATTATGGGAATTAAACTTTACAATAAATGACAATCAAATAATTTCATAATGTTGAATTGACAAGTCCAAATCATTAACCATGTGTGGTTGTGGAGCATGGCTATAGTGCCATTCTATCATCAGGCATTAGGAATTGGCATTAGTGCCATATCTCTCTTTGAGCTTGGAGGATGGATAATTTAGCCATTATTAGTATGAGGATGAAGAAAGACACTCATAGCCACTTTTGTACTAGTGCCATTCCCCCTTGTAATAGAAGAATGCTAGTCTACCTCCTTTACAAAGGGCAAAATGGAACTAGTGTCATTAATCTCATTGAAAAGGTGTAATGAAACTATGCCTGGAAGAGAAAGAACAAAAGTACTTCCTGCAAGGGGAAGAATGGCATTAGTGCCAATCTCCATGTGACTCTAGCTTGTTGAGATAAGTGTGATCAAGGGCTTACTCTATGGTGCATGTGTGCATCTAGGGGAGTCACATGTGTGTGTGTGTGTTGTAGAGGCACATCTAGTGCTATGATGTGTCTAGTGTGTGACCTAAGTGATGATGTAAGCCAAGGGCCCCCACATGGGAGGTTCCTTTGATTTAGGTCAGTCCCACTGATGTAGGGGCTGATTGCCACTGATGTAGGGAAGGTGCCTTTGATCTAGGCCACCTTCTCCCCATTTCTATAAGAGAGAGTCACCTCTCTCACAATCTATAGAGAACAACATTTTTTGTTACATCTTGTGCTCTCACTCCTCTTCCAAGATGCATCTATTCTATCCCACGTGTTTCTACATTTGGTATCAGAGCTTTAGGTTCTAGATCTAGCCTAGCCTAGCATTAGATGCTCCCTAGTAGGAATGCTTAGACTTTTTCAAGCTTCTACCATCTTCACCATTTCTTCCCGAAATTTGTGAGAGCTTGTTCTCCCTTGTCGTTTCACCATTCTCCAAGCCCTTTGTGCTATAGAACAATCTTTGTAGGGCGCACCTTCAGCTTGAAGCTTGTCGCAAAATTGTGCCTCCATCACCTGTGCTAGCAAGAAAATAGTCTATCGATGTATCGCATAATGCCGCCTCTGTGGTCACTCATTTCCAAATTCCTTTGAGCACGAGTTGGGCGACACTACAAGCAAGCTGCTGATGAAGTTTGAGCTCGTTTGGTTAAGCATTTGAGGGGAAACAGACAAAAGACTAGTCAATTTTGCTAAGCTTCTATATGGCGACCTGGCACAACATTGTGCCTCTTCTTGCTGGTAGCCCTGGTCGTATACTAGTGTTATTTCTGCATAAAAATCCCCTTGAATAGAGCTAGGAGCTATGCGAATTGTGGCCTCCAATCTACCTTGGTCTCTGCTGACAGAATTCTTCATATTTTGGTCAAACGGTGTTGAGCAATCACCATAAGTTTGGGGCTTCCATTATTTACTGCAAACTTTCATTGTTTTGATTGTACTTGAGTAGTAGAACTCAGTCATGGAGCGCATAAGTGTCATTATACTTTGTACTTAGAATGATGACTATGTGATTCTCTTTGACCATGATTTATGAGCACTTCAATTGAAAACATGACTAAGCCCGATCAAGTGGAGAAGTTTGATGGAACTAGTTTCCATACTTGGCAAACAAAAGCTAAGTTTATGCTTATGAAAAAGGGGATATGGAATGTTGTGAATGGAAAGGAAAAGAAGTCTACAAAAGAAGAAGCTAATTGGTTGATCAAAGACAAGAAGGCTCTTGCTATCATTGCTTTGGGATTAAGTGACTCATAAAATGCTTCAAATGTATCTTCCTTATTAAGTTCCTTTGGCTACATTTGGAAAAGGGAATGTGTTATTCCATGAAGAACAACAACTCCAAAGAGAATGAAGCATTTCTTGTGAAGAAGGGCTACTTCAACAACAAAAGCAAATCTGGCTGAAGGAAGAACCCCATCAGCAAATGAAGAATCAAACTTCGTGCTAGAAGATAAAGACTATGCTTTTTGAGCACTTTGTCTTTTGAATTTTTGTTTATCATCACTTGGTCAAATTTTGAGGTTCTCTGCTTGGAGTAGTACTCCAAAAAGAATGTCATATGTTTTGTCTTTTGTAAATCACCCCTGTGTGATAGTGGGAGAGAAGGAAGGAGTCTCACTTATGGTTTTCTCACATACACAATGGGGGAATACACACAAAGGTGGAGGCTGAAAACAATTTTCCTCTTCTTAGTTATGAAAGCCAAAAGAACTCAAGTACAAAGAAATAGAAGAACCCTATATGTGGGTCTCAAACCAAACTCAGCTAACTAAGGTGGCATACTAACTGAGCCATGAACTAGAGTACATAAGGATAGCTGTCATCCAGCTATTATTCATGGGCGGTGGACCAACCGCATCTGCAGCTAACAAGTCGGTGACATAAATGCACAACGGTCACCCTGGCATATCACGAGTGGAGCTCGATATCTCAACACTCCCCCTCGAGCTCAATCCCAATTCCTGCAAACCAAGCAGGTCTCTTAACTTGCGTAGCTTCTCTGCACCCAATGCCTTCGTGAATATGTCAACTACCTGATCCTCTGTGCTGATATAAACTAGATTAATAAGACCTAGTAAAACCTTCTCCCGCACATAGTGATAATGCACCTCAATGTGCTTTGTTCTAGCATGATAGACTGGGTTATTTGCCAAGTGTATATTGCTCATGTTGTCACAATAAATGACAACTGGCCCACTGATGCATATCATAAAGTAGCTTATGCAACCAATCCACCTCACATGCAGCCATTGTTGCACCCCTGTACTCAGCCTCTGTGCTCGACAAGGCAACTATAGGCTATTTCTTGCTGCTCCAAGTGACTGCAGCACTCCCAAAAGAGAACACATATCCACTGGTAGATTGTCTATCAGAAATACTACCAGTCCAATCAGCATCAGTGTATCCATGCAATTGTATCTGAACCCAAGTCTTATAAAATAGTTCATACTGCAATGTGGACTTCACATACCTGAGTATGCGTCTAGCCACATCCAAATGCGGTTTCCTTGCAGCCTGCATAAACTGACTTACCAATCCAACAGCATAGCTCAAATCTGGCTTGGTAATAGTCATATAAATCAAACTTCCTACTATGCATCTGTACATAGTAGGGTCTTCCAGAAGCTCACTTGCATCTGTGCTCAGCTTCACATTCTGCTCTAAAGGAACTGAAATAGGCTTATAGCCTATCATCCCATATTTGGACAGCATGTCCAATCTATACTGCCTCTGCAAGAGCCGTATCCCACTTGGTGATCTAATCACCTCAATGCCCAAGAAATAACGCAGCTCTCTCAAATCCTTCATCTCAAACTTCTGCTTCAATAGCATTTTCACATGAAGGATATCTTTATCACTATCACGTGTGATGATCAAATCATCAACATAAATGACAAGAAGCATAATACCTTTCTCTGTTTTTCTCACATAAAGTGAGAAATCTGCCTTGGAAATCTGAAAGCCAAAAGTGACAAGATACTGTCCTATCTTGTCAGACCATTCTCTAGGTGCTTGCTTCAAGCCATACAAGGCTTTCTTCAACCTGCAAACAAACTCAGGATGAACAACATGAACATAACCTGGTGGCTGCTCCATAAAGACCTCTTCTTGCAAATGACCATGCAAGAAGGCATTCTTTACATCCATCTGATGTAAAGACCATCCCTTTGATGCAACCATAGCAATGACTGCTCTTACAGTTGCCATCCTTGCAGCTGGACTGAATGTTTCTTCATAATCAATGCCATATGTCTGTGCATACCCCTTGACAACTAATCTTGCCTTGTATCTGTTCACAGAACCATCTGCATTGTGCTTCTTCTTATAAACCCACTTATAACCAATTGCATTCTTATCTTTAGGAAAAGGCACCAATTCCCATGTAGCATTTGCTTCCAAGGCATCCATTTCTTCATCCATGGCTTTCTCCCATTTTTCTTTTCCCATGGCTTGCTCAAAAGAAGTGGGTTCTGGTTCCTGTATTACTTTGACCATATAGGCATAGTGAATGGCTGTAAATCCATCATATTTCAGCCTATCCATAGGATACCTAGCTTTGGTAGACCTGTGAAAAATAGGCTCACTTCCAGGTGCTCTCAAAACATCCCTGCTCTTCCTTACTCCGGGTATAACAATAGAAGGAATACCCAACTCATCATCAATGCTCTGTTCTGAGCCACTGGATTCACCATCCACATAAGAGTGACCTACATTCACATCAAACATGGGCTGATCTACCTTCTCTTTTGCTTTTTGTGATACCTGCATACTAGTATCTGCATTGCTTTGAGGAGATTATCCTGATCTCAATACGCATGTCCATGGTGAAGTATGTGAACCACTACTAGAGGACACTGCACGTCCACTAATATTTTGTGATTGTTGTTTTGAATTCTATGCAGCATTACCATTTATCAATCACATTTACTGGTTTATACCATCTGCTCATCTCATAAAAAACAACATCTTTGCTCACTGTAAACTTACGAGTAGAAGGGTTATAACATCTATACCCTTTCTGCTACAGAGAATAACCAATAAAGATGCACTTCTCAGCTTTTGGATCCAACTTGGACCTCAACTCATTTGGCACATGAACATAGGCAATGCAACAAAAAATTTTCAAATGAGAAATATCTGGTTTCCTACCAGTATACGTCTCCTCTGGCGTCATGCCATGTATTGCTGTAGTGGGAGTCTTGTTCATTATGTAAACTGCTATAGCAACTGCTTCAGCCCAATAATAATCTGGTAGGTCTTTTTCATTTAGCATGGCCCGAGATACTTCTCCAATATGCTTGTTTTTCCTTTTTGCAGGTCCATTTTGCTGTGGGGTATGACTGCATGAATATTGCTGCTTTATGCCATGCTCCTGCAGAAACCTTGCAAACTCATTTGAGAGGTACTCTCCCCCTCCATTTGACCTTAGGCATTTTATTTGCAGGCCTATTTCTTTTTCAACCATAGATTTAAAAGCTTTGAAATGCCCAAACACTTCACTTTTCTTTTTCATAAAATACACCCAAACTTTTCTGCTGTAGTCATCAATAAAAGTGACAAAGTAATGATAGCCTCAAATAGATGCAGCTTTAGTAGTCCACACATTAGAGTGGATTAATTCCAATGGCTTCTTACTCTCTTGAACATGTCTAGGAAATGGTTTCCTTGCCTGTTTTCCAAATTGACAGGCTTCACATACCTTATGCATTTCTGCAACCTTGAATTTAGGCAATCCTCCAACAATATTTTGGGCCTGGATTGATTTAAGTCACTGTACATTAACATGACCAATGCGTTTATGCGAAATATCAATATCTGCAACTACACCGGTCCCATGTGCAAACATTACTGCACTCAATTCAGGCATGTTGGCATCCAACGTAAACATCCTACCCTTCTTCTTTCCTTTTGCTATCAAGCGACCGTTATTTTTCATATCCTCAACAAAGCATCCATGAGGATTAAATCTGACCTGCAGCCCTGCTCAACCATTTGACCAATAGAAACCAGATTCTTGGTGATATTCGGGACATGAAATACATCAAACAGGTATTTCTTTTTCCCATCCTGCATAAACAAAGGAATTTTACCAATCTGCACAATAGGATGTGTAGTATCATCACTAGTCTCCACAAATCCTAGTCTTTCCATTTTCCTTGCATCATCCTGCATCCATTCTACATGACTTGTCATGTGGTTTGACGCACCTGAGTCAACATACCACACATCATCGCTTTCTTATGCACTTGTCACAGAATTGGTCATGTGCTGCACCATAAACAGATGCTCATTTCTGTCATCACCCTGTCTACTAGAAGATGCATAATTCCCTTGCTGCAATTTTCCATTCATGATGTCATTCTACTTTTATAGTAGTCTTTAGCCATATGATGACCCATTTTACCACAGTAGTAGCATTCAACATTGCTGTTTGCATTTTGGCTTCTCTGCCATCCACCATGACCTCTTTGGCTCCCCCTGCCTCTAGAGTTACCACGTCCTCCTCCATAGGACTGGTTTTCTTGAGTTTGCTACATATTTTGATTTCCACCATGGCCTCCAGATTGGCCTGCTCTACCTCTGCCTCTACCTCTTCCAGCATTTGAGTAGAAGACAGTTTCTTTTGAAGTTACTCATGAAGAAGATGCACCACCATTTCTCTGCTCTTGAGAAATTAGAAGAGCAAAAAACTCCTCAAAATCAGAAAATTTTTCACGGACGGCAATGGATGTCCAGAACTGTGCATAATCCTTTCCTAGACCATTCAAGGTCACAGAAACTAAATCCCTCAAAGGGATTTTTGAGTAATACGATAATAAGATGTCTCACAATGTGAATTTTCTACAAGAGAAAGCCACCGATTCAGCAAAGGCAGTGCATCTTGAGAAAAGTATCAGGGAAGGTGCAAAAGCTAAGGTAGAGGAGGCACAAGTGAGGGCCCTGCAGCAGGCACAAGAGCAAGGCCGTGTTGAGAGACCACGCTCAACATCATGTGATTACATGTGAATAGCACTAACACTTATAGAGTGCTATAAAGGAAAGGGTTAGATTCCCTAACTCTAACCCTAAATGGGTTTGTATATATTCTACATTTTCAAACTAAATCTAGTGTACAGTTAGTGTACAGTTAGTCATTTGTGGTGTGCTCTCTAGCTATGCCTTCTCTCCTCATCTCGGCTCTTCTCCTCTCCCCTCTTCATATTTTTTCATGGTATCAAAGCTCCCTTGCCTTCAACTGAGGCATTACAATTATTGAGATTGCGAGAGAGATTGTAAGATTGAGAGTTCTGTTGAGTGTTCTCCTTGAGAGCCTCCAGTGAGATATCTTCATCCATCCTTTTATAGAAGAATTCCGTCCATTCGAGAGAAATTTCCTTCTACAATTCTGTCCATTGAGTGAGAGAGAGATTTGTGAGTTCTTATACATCCATTTATGTTGTGAGAATTCATTGAGAGAGTCCTTATGAATTTCTGTCTTTCCAATTTTGAGAGAGATAGGTTCCTTTGAGAGATTTCATTGAGAGAGAAAGGGAGAGCCTTGACAGCCTCCTTCACATTTGCTACTGAGACGCCTTATTTGAAATGAACCAATCTCCCCAAGTTGCCAATCTAAGCCATGCCCAAAATTCCCGACTAGTATCTACTTGGAGTCAGTCCATACGCTCACATATGGTTTCACACCATCACATTACCTAAAACTTGACGTTCATAGTTCAATGAGCAGACTTCAAAGTGTTCAAAGGCATTGCTGATTGTTCGGTGGGAAGATAGCACATGACTTGATTTCACAGACACATGCCATCATTGTAAAGCCTATTCGGCTATTTTCACGGCATTGTGCACATCATTTCAGCCTTGTAAAGCCTTTTGGCTATTCTCAACATCATTTTCCACAAGCCTTGTAATTCAAATTGGACTTTATCAATTGCAGTTCTATCTTCACTGCCGATAGTTTAGATTTCACTTGCCATAGTCAGTGTTTTGTAGTTGATTCATATAGTGATTTTCATGACACTTTGAGTACATTTCCTGCACATGGAAATATCAAATGGAGATCATTCTTGTACTTTAGGACAAATGGGAGTATGTCGATGGATCTACACCTAGACCATTGGATGATCCAGCTACCAGTAGCTCCACTCCACCCATTGTCACATCAGAATCTACAGCTACACAAATAGTTTCTGCACCTGTAGTAGATCCTGCCATTGCTCGAGCTCAGGTCGATGACCTCAGGAAGAATGGGATAAGAAAGATAAGTATGCATATCATCTGATCAAACAGAATGTGCAAGATGTCATGATAGGATAGCTCAACACAGCCAAGACATCAAAAGAAGCATGGGATATGTTCGCAGCACTCTACGAGTCTAAGAACACATCCAAGATTCTCTTACTGAGAAAGCAAATCAACTAGAGTCTCCGCAACAGTAGCAAAACCGGTCATGCTTATGTACTCCGAATAAAAGACTACAACAATCAACTCGTAGTAGCAGGAGAGACTATGAATCTAGCAAAAATGGTTCAAGTCATCCTGAATGGACTAGGAGAGGGATACGAGAATCTAATCTAGAGTATTTCCATCCAACGGCAAATTCCAACCTGGAAGAAATTCAATCAATATTACTTGGTGAAGAACTCAATACTCAAGCCATTCATGCATGCAAAGGTCATTCTAATAATCATGCATTCACAACTTCAAATAGAAGCAGAGGTAGAGGTAGACCATTCCAAAGAAGTGGTCATCATCAGCAACAAAGTCATCATCAAAGTTAGAATTAGCATCAACATCATCCTTAGCAACAACAAAATCAGCAAAGAGAAAATCATTCCAATCGAGGAAGATTCCAAGGACGAGGAAATGCATCCACCAATGTGTCAAACATTCAGTGCAACTACTATCATAAGTTTGGACACTATGAAAGAGATTGCCGCAAGAAGCAGTATGACCAAGGCAATCAATCCACCCGAGGGAATTTCCACAGAAGAGGAAATCATCGTGGTGGACAATTCTAGTCATAGTCATTTTGCAAATGAACATGGGAATATGTTTCTTGCAAATGAAGGAATGCGGATGTTTGATACAGTGTATCTAGACACTGATTGCAATCCAAAAGAGGATTTTAGCAATCAAGTCAACCAAGTAGAACAGGATACTTGGTACATCGACAGTGGTGCATCATATCATATGACAAAGTGATGGAAATGGACAAGCCCAGGGCGATGGTCAGTTGGCTCGACACAACAAATCTAGTCCTTGAACCAACACAAGAACTAAAAATGGGCATGGAAGAAGGACCTCAAATAGTGAAGGTAAGTTAAAATGTGACGAACCCAACTTAAGAAGATCAAAGCTTTATTTACAAGTTTCAAGGATGTTTGCACATGGAGCTTAATAAATATTTCTCTCAAGATCTCAATGCCAATGCACCAATAAAGGTATAGGATGAACCCCAACTATGCCAAGCAAGTCAAGATCGAGATTCATTGCACATTCTTCTTGATCAAATGATATGCATATTTATCTTTCTTGCCCCATTATTCATGTGCTCAGGCAATGGCATGATATGCTACTATAGGTGCAGTCACTATTGGTGTAGCTAGAGATCTCACTGCTAGTGCTATGACAACAGGTGGAGTAGAGCTACTGTTGGCTAGATCGTCCAATGGTCTAGGTGTAGACCCATCGACATACTCCCATTTGTCCTAAAGTACAATAATGGTCTCCATTCGGTATCCCCATGTGCCCTAATTGGAGTTGTCTAGCTTACTACATGCCTCCAAATTGAGGTTGCTAGTCATAGATATTTGTGCATGATGTAACAAGCATGTAGAGCATGAAAAATGAAGCGTTTTTCCTTTTTAGAGCGCCCTCAAATTCTTCCTGGATCAAGAGATACGGGTTAATCTAGGTGGGGGGCAAAAAGGGTGCAAATGTGTTGATGTGGCACTCAGGGGGTCACATGCACTGACTGTGCCTAACAAGGGGTGTGCCTGTGAAGCCCCGTGCTAAGGTGACAGGTGTGTTCATATGGAAGGACTATGTGTGCCTGGAAGGAGGTAGTAGTGCTTAGCTGGCACTACTAACTAGGCAACTGAG
Organism: Dipteris shenzhenensis; assembly: GCF_047967505.1. Classification (NCBI taxonomy): domain Eukaryota; kingdom Viridiplantae; phylum Streptophyta; class Polypodiopsida; order Gleicheniales; family Dipteridaceae; genus Dipteris; species Dipteris shenzhenensis. The sequence continues at coordinate 16,693,587 of NC_141600.1, forward strand.
GTGGCAGGTGATTGGACAAATGAGGTGGCACTTTAACTTGTCAACCATGATGATGTGTCCCTACTGATTGGGCAAGTGAGGTGGCACTTTGACTTGTCAACCATGATGTTATGGCCCTGCTGGCTTGGCAATGATGATGTGTTGCTAAGCTGGATTGATGACATGGTAGAGGACCTTATCTGTGCTGACATGCCATTGCCGATGGTGATTTGGTAGTTGGACATGGCTTTGCTGAGGTGGGTAGGATAGGGTGCCATATGGCATAATTTTGACCAAGCCCAAAGGTTGTGGTGATCCTCTCTTTGCCATGTGGGTATGATAGAATCTTTTAAGATTCTGGCCAAATCTCAAAAGGCTCTCCCTTTGTTATTTAGCAGCTTTCGTCGTGGTTGTTTGCTAGCGTGGGCGTGTGATGGCAGACCTACAAGGCTGGGAGTTGTAGCAAATGGTCGTTGCTTCTAGGTCGATGGAGAAGACATGCTGAAGGTGGGCTGGATAGTCTGCTATGTGATGGAGATACAGGCAGGCTAATCGTTTGGAGCATCAACTAGGTGGGCCGCCCTACTGTGAGCCAGCTAGGAAGAAAGATTTCATATTTTTTAGAAAAGAAGGAAAGTTAGAAATTTTTGGTTAGATTAATTGAGCTTCAATTAAATTTATGAATTGATAATGTCTCTATTATCGATGGTTTGCTCATTTTTTGTTGCTTGGTTTAATTACTTTGCTCGGTTCTTGTTGCTTGCTTTTTGGTAATCCTCAGTCTTGGGTATATGGTGTAGAATTTAGGCTATAGGAATTAAGCATGATAAAAGATTTTGCAAAGTTTCATGACCATGCCTTATATATAATCCACAAAAGGGGTTGGAAAGGAAGATTGACTATGATCTTTATTCGTGCATGGATTTATTAATTTTCTTATTTAAAAAAATACATTTAAAGAAAACAACCACGATTGTGGAGGGTAGGAAAAAAGAGAATTAATGGAATGGAGAGGGGAATAGAAGGAATTGCAGCTGCACTAGCAAGGAAAGCAAGGAGAGGGGAGGGAGGGAAGGGAAGGGAGAGATGGGGGAAGGTAAGGGAGGAGAGGAGAGGGGGGGAGGAAGTGGGGGGGGATGACAAAATATGAAGAGGGGAGAGGAGAAGAGTGGAGATAAAATATGAAGAGGGGAGAGGAGAAGAGTGGAGATGAGAAGAGAGGGCACAGCTAGAGAGCACACCACAAATGACTAACTGTACACTAGATTTAGCTGACAAACTAGAATATATACAAACCCATTTAGGGTTAGGGTTAGGGGATCTAACCCTTTCCTTTATAGCACTCTATAAGGTTAGTGCTATGCACATATGATCACGTGATGGGACTATGCACACATGATCACATGATGTTGAGCATGAACTCTCAACACTTTCCCTCAAGATCAACATCATGAAGTAGGCCTTCCCTCAAGATGATGATTCTGGGGAATCGAAGAAGGACTGAGCATTACATTCCATCACACCCCTTTAATGGGAATGTCCTTCCTCTGCATCAAACCAAGAGCTAGTTGGTGTTTCTCTAATAGCTCTTTACCGAGTGGTTTGGTAAAGATGTCTGCAACATTTTCTTTGCTATCACAATGCTGTAGTGTGATGTCACCAAGTAACACTCTTTCTCTGATGAAGTGCTCTCTGACATCAATGTGCTTTGTCCTGGGGTGATATACTAGATTTTTGGCCAATGCTTGAGCCGATTGGTTATCACAGTATATTGTTGTTGGCTTAGACTCATCAAAGTAATCTGTTTCTGACAATAGTCTTCTGAGCCATATAGCCTCACATGCACCTGTAGTGAGTACTCTATATTCTGCTTCAGTTGAAGACAAAGAAATAGTTGGCTGTTTGTTTGACAATCATGATATAGCACCTTGACCAAGGAAAAATGCATATCCCTATGTCGATCTCCTGGTCTCATGATCTCTGGCATAGTCATTGTCACAGTATCCCATGCAACCGTGGATGACTTCCTCTATATTCTATCCCAAACTGTCTTGTACCTCTTATGTATCTCAAGACTCTTTTGGCTGCATTCCAGTGAGACAATTTTGGATTTTCCATAAACTGTGCTAGTGAGCTTACTACATAACAAATATTTGGCCGTGTGATTGTCAGATATATAAGAGATCCGATGAGCTGCTTGTAGTATCTATCATTGACTGTAGGCTTGACTGTAGGCTTTTCTGAATCTTTAGTAAGTTTCAAACTTTGTTCCATGGGAGTGGCTGCAATCTTGCAATCTGCCATATGAAACTTCTTTAGGAGACTGTCAACATACTTGAGTTGGCTCATGAATGTGCTATCTGAATCTCTCCAGAACTCAATTCCAAGACAATAGTGCATAAGTCCAAGATCTCTCATGTCGAACTCTGCAAACAAGTCTTGTTTTAGTTTTTTGATGAAGCTATCCTTGCTTCCTGTCATAATCAGATCATCTACGTACAAAAGTGCAATAGTAATGTCTTCCTATTGAACTTTGTAGTAGAAAGTATGATCTGCATTGGACTTCATGTATCCCAAATCAAAAAAATACTTGTCGATTCTGCTGTACCAATGTCTAGGTGCTTGTTTTAAGCTGTAGAGACTTTTCTTGAGATGGCAAACCTTATTCTCCTTTCCTAGTGCAACATAACCTGCTGGTTGTTGCATGTCCTCGTCTAGATAACCATTGAGAAATGCATTCTTGACATCGAGCTGATACACATTCCATCTGTTGAGCGTTTCTAGTGATATCAAGAACCATATGGAATCCATCTTTGCTACTGGAGCATAAGTCTCATCATAGTCTTGACCATAATGCTGTGCAAATCCTTTTGCAACTAGTCTGGCTTTGTATCTTTGAATACTTCCATCTGGATTGTACTTCACTTTGTATACCCATTTGTTTGCTATGTCCTTCTTTCCTGGTGGAAGGTCACATAATTCCCAAGTATTATTCTTATACAAAGCATCCATTTCTTCATTCATAGCAGTTTGCCATTCTAGCTTGTCTACTGCATCTTCGAAGTTCACTGGCTCTTCTATAGCCATGATGGTAGTCATAAGAGCAGAGTTGGTGGTTTCCACCTAAATTGCTTTGCCTTTCTAAGCATATGTCAATCTGGCTGGAGGTCTGCTTTCCCTAGTAGACCATCTCAACTGCAACAAATGCCACTATCTACAAAATGGCACAAAAGATATGGTCATGTCAATTTCAAGTACGTGTTAGATCTCAGGATTCAGAATATGGCAATTGGGATTCCGAAGCTACAGTTTCTTGGAAAAGTTTGTGAAGCACAAGGCATTCTTGATTTGATTCATACAAATGTATGGGCTTATGCCCAGACCCGCAGCATCAATGGTTCACTTTACTACTTGACTTTCATCGACGACTACAGCAGATATTGTTGGGTCTACATTCTGAAAGAGAAATTTGAAGTGTTTTCCAGATTTCAAGAATTCAAAGCCATGGTAGAAGACCAGACCGGTAGAAAGATCAAGGTCATGACATCAGATAGAGGAGCTGAATACATGTCTTCAACATTCATGAACTTTTGCAAAAATCATGGCATTTGAAGACAGTTCACATGTGTAGATACTCCTCAGTAGAATGCAAGAGCTGAAAGGAAGAATGGGACTTTAGCAGACAATGCTAGAGCAATGCTTAGTGAAAAGCATCTTCTAAATCAGTATTGGGCAGAAGCAATAGCTACAGCAAACTACTTGCTTAATCGGCTTCCTACCGAACCGATACAGGGTATGACTCCTTATGAAGCATTCACTAAACACAAGCCACACATTGGGCATCTCTGCATATTTGGTTGCATAGTATATGCCCACATATATGATGATCATCGCAGGAATTTGGATGCGAAGTCACACAAATGCATCATGGTTGGCTTGGTACTTTAGCTAGCATTTTGTATAAGCATCCTTCCTTGACACCTTTTGCTACTAGCTGACATCTTTTGGATTTATCTCTGATAGTGCATTTATCACCGTCGAAGATGACTTTGTAATTTTGTTATGTCATTTGACCTACTGACAAAAGGTTATTGCTGAGCTTCAGAACATAGAGCACATCTTTCACTAATCCTTTCGTACCAGTGAAATTGTTCATAGGGATAATGCTTGTCCCTTGAATTGGATTTGGTGTATTGTCTGCTGTGTAGATGACATTTTTTTGACCTTCTAATGGCTTCATTTTTGTGAACCATTCCTGATGATTTGTCATGTGAGATGATGCACCACTATCGATGTACCAAGGATCGTGTTCCACTTGGTCGACTTGATAGCTGAAATCCTCTTTGGGATTGAAATCACTGTCTGAGTACATTGTATCAGTTTGATGCATTTCCTCGCTTGCAAGAAACATATTTCCATGTTCATTTGCAAAATGACTGTGACTAGAATGTCCACCACGATGATTTCCTCTACCTTGGGAATTCCCTCGATTACTGCTGGATTGACCACCTTGGTCATACTGCTTCTTGCGGCAATCTCTTTCATAGTGTCTAAACTTGTGACAGTAGTTGCACTAAATGTTTGACACATTGGTGGATGTATTCCCTTGTCCTTGGAATCTTCCTCGATTGGAATGATTTCCTCTTTCCTGATTCTGATGTTGCTGAGGATGATACTGATGCTGATGCTGACTTTGATTTTGTTGCTGATGATGACCACTTTTCTTATATGATCTACCTCTGCCTTTGCCTTTGCCTCTGCTTCTCTCTGAAGCTGTGAATGCCTAATCATTAGAATGGCCTTTACATGCTTGAATGGCCTGAGTCCTGAGTTCTTCACCAAGTAGGACTAACTGAAGTTCTTCCAGTGTCGAAATTTGCCATTGGATGGTAATACTCTGGACTAGATTCTTGTATCCCTCTCCTAGTCCATTTAGAATGACTTGAACCATTTCTATGGGGTTCATGGTCTCTCTTGCTGCTGCAAGTTGATTGTTGTAGTCTTTTATGCGAAGTACATAAGCATGACCGGTTTCGCTGCTGTTGCGGAAACTGCGGTTGATTTGGTTTCTCAAGTTGAGAATCCTGGATGTGTTCTTGGACTCGTAGAGAGCTGTGATTATATCCCATGCTTCTTTTGATGTCTTGACTATGTTGAGCTGTCCTAGCATGACATCTTGCACGTTCTACTTCATTACGTGATAGGCATACTTGTCTTTCTTATCCCATTCTGCTTGAACTCGGTCAATTGCAAGATCTACTACTAGTGCAGAAACTGTTTGTGTAGATGTAGATCCCGTTGTAGATCCCATTGTTGGTGTTGTGACAACAGATGGAATAGAGCTACTTGTGGCTGGATCGACCAATGGTCTAGGTGTAGACCCATCGACATACTCCCATTTGTCTTGAAGTACAAGAATGGTCTCCATTTGGTATTTCCATGTACCATAATTGGAGTTGTCTAACTTAGTAGATGCCTCCAGATTGAGGTTGCTAGTCGACATGGTGCAAGAAATGTACTCAAAAGTGTCATGAAAATCTCTGTATGAATCAACTGTAAATACATTGACTATGCCAAGTGAAATCTATGTACCGTCGGTGAAGATAGGAAGGAAATATATAAAATCTGATCTATATTACAAGGCTTGTGGCAATGATGCCGGGAATAGCCAAGAGGCTTTACAAGGCTGAAATGATGTGCATGATGTCGTGAGATAGCCAAATAGGCTTTACAATGGTGGCATGTGTCTGTGAAATCAAATGCTATCCGCTTTCTGAAACAATCTGCAATTCCTCTGAACTCTGAAGTCTACTCACTGAACTAATGAATGTAAGGTTTCAGGTAATGTAATGATGTGAAACCGTATGTGAGCGTATGGGCTGGTACTAGTCAGGAATTTTGAACATGGCTTAGATTGGCAACTTGGGGAAATTCAAAGCGTCCCCTCTATGGCGATCTAGTCTACTCTGATCTAGATCTATACCAACCGTCGATTGATGAAAGAACAGTAAATAATTCCTTTTCTTTTGTTCTTTTTAAGTGCTGGGTCAGATGCATCGATGTAGAGGCGAATGTGTGTGAAGGAAGTGGTTTTGATGGCGAGGCTAAAATGTGAGTGTAACTTGCATCGAAATGTGCACATGATGTGACGAGCGTGTAGAGCACAAAAAAATGAGTGACTTTCCTTTTTGGAGCACCCTCAAATTCTTCCTGGATCAAGAGATATGACTTGATCTATGTGGAGGGGAAAAAGGAGTGCAAATGTGCTCAATGATGATGTGTCAATATGGATCACATGCAGTGATGATGTGGCACTATGCCTAGCAAGAGGTGTGCTAGTGGAGCTTGTGTTGAGGTGGCAAAGATGATGTCAACAGATGATGTGGCACTGATGACATGGCTGATGATGTGGTAGGTGACATGTCACTGGTGATGTGGTAGGTGACGTGTCACTAGTGACATGGCAAATGACAAGTCACTGATGATGTGTCTTTGATGACATGGCAGGTGACATGGCAACTGAGCTGGCAGGGGTGACGTGGTAGTCTCACATGGCAAGCTGAGCGGGGCGATGATGTGGCAGATAAGTTCTGCCACATAGTAGATAAAGGTAAGGTGATGATGTGGCAGCTAGGTGCGCTTGCTGATGTGGCAGATAATCTACCACTTGTGAAATCGTTGACCACTCCTGAGTTGAGTGGTTACCCTCGGATAGGGTCGCCACGTGGAGCTCTTCTTAACCAGCAGCCGAACCTAGGGTCACCTGCACCTAACCCTGATTAGACTTGATCTGCCACGTTCGGTTGGATAAGCTTGGCGTAGCAGTAGCCCATGGGCGTGGAGTCATCAAGGGAGCTCGTCCCATGTGTAGAGGCTTAGTAGACAAGGCTGGAGTTGCAAGACATGCTGGAGTAGAGAGGCTCTTTGGAGGCATTGTGGCAGAGTGTTGGAGCCAGATATTGCTTGGCGGCTAGCTTGCAAGAGCATACATGCGCTTGAGTCACTCAGAGTTGCCGAGGCAGAGATTCATTGAGGCCATGCAGTAGATGCAGGTGGGAGCACGTTGGCTCATTTGAGGGCTATGGAAGTGTAGCAGGCCATTGTGGATGGAGCACTGGTGGCACTATAGATTGCTGACCGGTCGTGGGAGACGGCTGCTTGTGAGCCGTGGAGAAGTTGTGGCTCTCGTCGGTGAGCGGCGGGCTAGAGGGAGCTTGGGCTGCACCTTAGGAGCTACTGTTGCTTGAAGATGGTTGATGAAGCTACTGAGCCAAGGATGGAGTCGTTGCGTTGGGCTACTGTAGGAGCTTGGAGAGCGTTGACGTAGGAGCGACTGTCGTTGTAGGCTATATGGAGCTTGGGTTGTTAGAGACTACATTTGGAGGTCGAGGCACCTTTTGTCAAGTCTACTGTTATAGTCATTAGGCTTGCTGCTACTGCTCTTTAGTTGCTGTTTGGAGCTGTTGTAGAGGATAAGGCTTATATGAGGCCTTTGAGTGCTTGATGAAGAGAACCACATCCAAAAATACTCCTCATGAAGAAGAACAACCGAGAACTAAAACAAAAATAGAGAACTCAAAAATTTCTCTCAATCAAATGAACCTCTATCTCTCCCTCACAACAATGATTATCTAAGTTCTCTCTCTCATATGAATCTCTCAAAGAACTCACTAAGTCTCTCGAAGAAGATCACTCTCTCACAGAAGAAGGAATAGAAACTCAAAGAGAATACCTCTCATGGACGGAATTCTCACATGAACAGAAATTTCTCTCAAAGAAACATAAGTTCTCTCACCTCTCTCTCTTCCCCTTCTCCTCCACTCTCCCTTCCTTTCCCTCTCCCTCTCTCTTCCCCTTGTGTCCTCCTCTCTCCCTCCCTTTCCTTCCCCACCCTTTCCCATCCCTCTCCCTCTCTCTCCCCCTTCTCCTTTCTTCTCTCCCTCCCTTCCTTCCCAACCCTTACCCATCCCTCCTAATCCTCATCGGGTTGCCACTGCTTCAATAGCACAAGGCTCCACAAAATAAATAATAAATAATTTTTTCTCAATTTTTCCTTTCTACTGTGGTAGTGTCCCCTCCTTCCCTCTCCCTTTACCCTTCCCTTTACTTCTACCTTTTTAAAATTTTTGAAAAGAAAAATCCTCCCCCTTTCCCCATTTTTGTGTTCAATTTCTTGCTACCACCCCGTGTTGATGATGACCACTTTGTGATATGATCTACCTCTGCCTTTGCCTCTGCCTCTACTTTTGTCTAAAATTGTGAATGCTTGATCATTAGAATGACCTTTACGTGCTTGAATTGCCTAAGTCCTGAGTTCTTCACCAAGTAGAACTGACTAAAGTTCATCGAGTGTTGGAATTTTCCATTGGATGGCAATACTCTAGACTAGATTCTCGTATCCCTCTCCTAGTCCATTCAAAATGACTTGAACCATTTCTACGGGGTTCATAGTCTCTCTTGCTGCTGCAAGTTAATTGTTGTAGCCTTTTATGCGTAGTACATAAGCATGACTGGTTTCACTGCTATTGCGAAAACTTTAGTTGATCTGGTTTCTCAAGTTGAGAATCCTGGATGTGTTCTTGGACTCGTAGAGAGCTACGATTATATCCCATGCTTCTTTTGATGTCTTGACTATGTTGAGCTGTCCTAGCATGACATCTTGCACATTCTACTTCATTACATGATAGGTATACTTGTCTTTCTTATCCCATTCTGCCTGAGCTTGGGCAATGGCAAGATTTGCTACTGGTGCGGAAAATATTAGTGTAGGTATAGATCCCATTGTAGATCCTATTGCTGGCACTGTGACAACAGACGGAGTTGAGCTACTGGTGGCTGCATTGTCCAATGGTCTAGGTGTAGACCCATTGACATACTCCCATTTGTCCTGAAGTACAAGAATGGTCTCCATTCGGTATTTCCATGTACCATAATTGGAGTTGTTTAACTTAGCAGATGCCTCCAGATTGAGGTTGCAAGTCGTAGACATGGTGCAAGAAATGTACTCAAAAGTGTCGTGAAAAACTTTGTATGCATCAACTACAAATAAACTCACTATGCGAAGTGAAATCTCTAAACCGTCGGTCAAGATGGAAGTGGAATATATAAAATTTGATATGTATTACAAGGCTTGTGGCAATGATGCCAGGAATAGCCAAGAGGCTTTATAAGGCTGAAATGATGTGCATGATGCCGTGAGATAGATGAATAGGCTTTACAATGGTGGCATGTGTGTGTGAAATCAAGTGCTATCTACCCACTGAACAATCTACAATGCCTCTGTACTCTCTGAAGTCTACTCATTGAACTTATGAATGTAAGGTTTCAGGTAATGTAATGATGTGAAACCGTATGTGAGTGTATGGACTGAGTAGGTACTAGGTGAGAATTTTGGGCATGGCTTAGATTGGCAACTTGGGGAAATTCAAAGCGTCCCCACTATGGCAATCTAGTCTACTCTGATCTAGATCTATACCAACTGTCGATTGATGAAAGAATAGCAAATAATTCCTTTTCTTTTGTTCTTTTTAAGTGCTGGGTCAGATGCATCGATGTAGAGGCAAATGTGCATGAAGGAAGTGGTTTTGTTGGTGAGGCTTCAATGTGAGTGTAACTTGTGCTGAAATGTGTGCATGATGTGATGAGCGCATAGAGCATGAAAAAACGAGCGACTTTTCTTTTGAAGCACCCTCAAATTCTTCCTGGATCAAGAGACATGAATTGATCTAGGTGGAAGGGCAAAAGGAGTGCAAATGTGCTCAATGATGATGTGTCACTGTGGGTCACATGCAGTGTGATGTTGCACTGTGCCTAGCAAGAGGTGTGCCAGTTGAGCCCTGTGCTGAGGTGGCACAAATGATGATGTTAGCAGATGATGTGGCAATGATGATGTGGCATTGATGACATGGTAGTGACGATATGCACAAGTGACGTGGCAAATGACATGGCAAATGATGTGGCACAAGTGATGTGGTAGATGATGTGGCAATGATGACATGGCACTGGTGACATGGCAAATGATGTGGCATTGATGACATGGCCTGCTTAAGTGGCTATGCTGATGTGGCACAATAAGGTTGTTGTCATGGCAACAAGATGGGTTTGCTGACATGGCACAAGGATAGGGGTGACACATGGCAGGTAAGGTATGATGACATGTGGCATGAGGATAAGATGATGTGGCACAATGAGGGGCCTGCTGACATGGCAAACAAAATGACACGTGGCACGGATGGAAAGATGATGTGGCTGATAGAAACTCGGAGATGTCGATGAAATCTTCGAGATTCCATCGTCTTCTCCATTACTGTCGACGAAAGCACGATGATGTCGGTGGTTTCGAGCGGGGAAGCATAGGGTTGTGCTATTGCTCGAGCGGGTTGGAGCCATTATGTGCTTGGAGAGCTGGTGTAGAGGCTCTGTTGGAGAGAGCGCTATTAGGAGGTGCATTCGCGTGGATGCTTGCAGTCACTGCCTGTCGGTGGAGCTACGTTGGAGGTTGACGCTAGCGCTACGTAGTCGTTGGAAGACTAGACTTTGGATCTTTAGAGCTATGCTAGGCAGTTGGTCATTGGATGAAGTCAAGGTTGGCGAGGAGTCTTGTAGGTAGCTAGAGCTTTGGTTGGAGGAGCCACGGTTGTGTGCTTGATGTGCATGCTTTGTAGATGTGGCTGCAACTGTGCTGCTGTAGTCTGCATGGGAGTGGGGGCATGCAGCACTAGTCGATGGAGCTTAGACTTGGGCTTGCTTAGATCTGTTGAGGAGCGACGTTGGGAGCGTAGATGGCATGCTGCTGTGGGAGAATAGCCGTCGGGCTGGTTGGTTGTTTGCTGCTCCACCTAGCTGTTGATGGAGCGGGCGCTAATGGTGGACCTGCCCGTAGGAGATTGATGTCGTCAGTGATGTGGTCTACCTATTGGATGTTGGGCGCCTTAGCTTTGCTAAAGGATGATGCAGAAGGGTTGATGCTGCACTACTCTGACGTCGCATGCAGTCGCAGTTGCTTGCTTGAGGTGTAGAGGGATGCTTTGAGTCTCGTTGATGGCCTGCTTGTGTTGGAGTCAGCCTTGCTTACTATTAGCAGCATGTAGAGTAGGAGCCAGGAGCCCAAGGTCCGAAGTCCCTCTCTCTCAAATGAAGCCTTAGATGGAGATGTAGAAGAGGCAGTCCGAGTTTGATGGAGAAGGAGCTCTCCCTATCTTTTTCTCTCACACATTCTCAAAGCTCTCCCTCTCACAAGAAGAGGCACTCTCACCCTCACAATGGACGGAAATCTCTCAAGAAAGGATAGATGAAGATCTCTCACCAAAAGTGGTCTCCCATGGAGAACACTCGTGAGAACTCTCAATCTCTCAATCACTCTCACTCTCTGAAGAATCGCAACGCCTCAGCAGAAGGCAAGGGAGCTCTGATACCATGACAAAATATGAAGAGGGGAGAGGAGAAGAGTGGAGATGACGAGAGAGGGCACAACTAGAGAGCAAACCACAAATGACTAACTGTACACGAGATTTAGTTGAAAAAATAGAATATATACAAACCCATTTAGGGTTAGGGTTAGGGGATCTAACCCTTTCCTTTATAGCACTCTATAAGGTTAGTGCTATGCACATATTGTAGAAACACCTGGGATAGAATAGATGCATCTTGGAAGAGGAGTGAGAGCACAAGATGTAACCAAAAATGTTGTTCTCTATTGATTGTGAGAGAGGTGACTCTCTCTTATAGAAATGGGAAGAAGGTGGCCTAGATCAAAGGCACCTTCCCTACATCAGTGGCAATCAGCCGCTACATTAGTGGGACTGGCCTAAATCAAAGAAACCTCCCATGTGGGGGCCTTTGGCTTACATCATCACTTAGGTCACACACTAGACACATCATAGCACTAGATGTGCCTCTACAACACACACACACACACACATGTGACTCCCCTAGATGCACACATGCACCATAGAGCAAGCCCTTGATCACACTTATCCCAACATACCCCACCTCAAGGGTTTGCCTCTTGCAATGTCAAGGATACATCTAGTCTCATAGTTTCTCATGCCATCTCATGGTGGTCAAGGATAAATCTATGGCTAGGATCTCATGCTAGCAAGGGTTCCCAAGGCTGTGAGGTTCACAAAAATGGGATAGACAAAACACATATCACATGGCCTACATCATATGGTGACTAGAGGTGATTTACAAAAGACAAAACATATGACATTCTTTTTGGAGTACTACTCCAGGCAGAGAACCTCAAAATTTGACCAAGTGATGATTAAAAAATTTTCAAAAGACAAAGTACTCAAAAAGCATAGTCTTTATCTTCTAGCACCAAGTTTGATTCTTCATTTGCTGATGGAGTTCTTCCTTCAGCTAGATTTGCTTTGTTGTTGAAGTAGTCCTTCTTCACAAGAAATGCTTTATTCTCTTTGGAGTTGTTGCTCTTCATGGAATAACACATTCCCTTTTCCAATTGTAGCCAAAGGAGCAAGATATATTTGAAGCATTTCCCTTGTGCACCAAATACTGTGTGAAGATGATCCCAAGCTTCTTGTGAAGTTTCAAGGCCATCAATGTGGTGAATGTATGAGTCACTTAATCCCAAATCAATGATAGCAAGAGCCTTCTTGTCTTTGATCAACCAATTAGCTTCTTCTTTTGTAGGCTTCTTTTCCTTTCCATTCATAACATTCCATATTCCCTTTTTCATAAGCACAAACTTTGCTTTTGTTTGCCAAGTATGGAAACTAGTTCCATCAAACTTCTCTACTTGCTCGGGCTTAGTCATGTTTACAATTCAAGTACTCATCAATCATGGTCAAAGAGAATCACATAGTCATCATTCTAAATACAAAGTATAAGAACACGCATGAGCTCCATGACTGAGTTCTACTACTCAAGTACAAGCAAAACAATGAAAATTTGCAGTGAATAATAGAAGCCCCAAACTTATGGTGATTGCTCAACACCCTTTGACCAAAATATGAAGAATTATGTCATCAGAGACCAAGGTAGATTGGAGGCCACAATTCGCATAGCTCGTAGCTCTATTTAAGGGGATTTTTATGCAAAAATAACACTAGTATACCAGACCAGGGCTACCAGCAAGAAGAGGCACAATGTTGCGCCAGGTCGCCATATAGAAGCTTAGCAAAATCGATTGGTCTTTTGTCTGTTTCTCCTCAAATGCTTAACCAAACGAGCTCAAACTTCATCAGCAGCTTGCTTGTAGTGTTGCCCAACTCGTGCTTAGAGGAATTTGGAAATGAGTGACCAGAGAGGCACGCGATACATCAATAGACTGTTTTCATGTTGGCACAGGCGATGGAGGCACCTTCCCTACATCAGTGGCAATCAGCCCCTACATCAGTGGGACTGGCCTAAATCAAAGGACCCTCCCATGTGGGGGCCTTTGGCTTACATCATCACTTAGGTCACACACTAGACACATCATAGCACTAGATGTACCTCTACAACACACACACACACACACACATCTGACTCCCCTAGATGCACACATGCACCATAGAGCACATATGATCACATGATGGTGCTATGCACACATGATCACATGATGTTGAGCGTGAACTCTCAACACCCCCCCCTCTCTCTCTCTCTCTCTCTCTCTCTCTCTCTCTCTCTCTCTCTCTCTCTCTCTCTCTCTCTCTCTCTCTCTCCCTCTCTCTCTCTCTATCCCTTTTTTAATAAAGTTTCTTGCTGACATGGGAGCAGAGAGCCCCTCTCCCTACCCTCCCCTCTCTCCCCTCCTCCCCTACCCTTCCCTCTCTCTCCTCCTCCCCTCCCCTCCCTCTCCTCTCCCTCCCCCTTCCCTCTCCCTCTCCCCTTCCCCTCCCCTCTCTCACTCCCCCCCCTCTCCCCTTCCCCTCCCCTCTCCCTCTCCCCTTCCCCTCCCCTCTCTCGCTCCCCCCCTCCCCCTCTCTCTCTCTCTCTGTCTCTCTCCCTCCCCCTCCCCTCCCTCTCCATCTTTCTTTCTTCCCTTCCCCATCCCTTTCCCTCTCTTTCCCCCTCCATCCCATCTCTCTCCCCCTCTCCCTTCCTTTTTCTTCTTTCCCCTTGCATCCCCTCCATCAAGATGCATCATTATAAAGTCCTTTGAGATTTTACCACTGTTGCTTTCTGAAATCTAAAAGGTGTTTATTCATACCATTATTAAGTCTTTCGAAATTTAAAGTTCCAAATCCCTAAAAGGTGTTAATTAACAACATTAGTACATCTTGCAGACTTTAGAGGACTCTCTAGTAAACTAATCTCTTGCATGGGCCTTAACTATATTTATATATATATATATATATATATATATATCATGGATTTAAATGATTTTTGTTTATTTAAATTATTAATAAGTTAAGAAAAAGTTAATTTTTAATAGAGGATTGTTTTTTTTTAAATGAAAATTTATACTAGTATTTTTTCAATATAGAGTAAGGTACAAATTATGTTTCCAAGTTTTTACATTATTAGTTCAAAATAATAGTGTTAGTTAATTGAGAAAGGATAGTGTCAAAAAGTAAACTTTTGATTTGGGAATGATATTTTCATAAACTTTCCATTTGGGATTTGTCCAAAGACAAAAAATAAGTCCAAAAGTAATGAAATGGGGGTTATATTCACAACTTTAGGTTGAGTTGTGATGTATTTATGCATACCTTTATTTTTTTCACCCATAAATTTCAACAATATTGTCAGATTTGAAAATGGAGTATTAAAGTTTATGAGTAGACATTTTGGATAAATGTTTCCATCACACCATAAGGTTATATGCTATAATATTTCTCTCCTCATGTTTTCTTTTTGCATGGCACCTATGTACTATTGTTTTGGTAGAGGCATGTATTCTTCCTCTAAATCCATATGAAGCTGGTGCTGCCATCTCTTGTTCGCTTGTTCTGTTCGCTTGTTCTCTAGTGTTGTAGTTGGGCACTGCCATATTGAGAGCAATGTTTTTCCATTGATTTGCAACCTCATTACCTTTTCATAAATCAAAGATTTGATGATGACACTAAACTTTGGAAAGTTTGAAAAACAAGGCTATGGCAAGATTAGTTATGGTGTCTTGATAGAGGAGCTGAATGGACCACAAAGTGGCTACATAATGATTGAGAGAAAGAGGTGGCTTGTAGAAGCATCGAATGAAAAGCTCATGGGATACTAAGCATTAATTATAGAGGAATATATTTATTCTTCTCTCCTTTGACATGTTTACAGTACTTGTGTATATTTAATTGAGTTTTTTATTATTTTATATATTTCAAAGGAACAAAAAAAGAAGAAATTGTGAATTTCTCTCAAGACCCCAAAATGAGATCCCTTTTTTCCTAATTAGGAGGAGCTTGGAAGTTGGGATGTGGGGGAGAGAGAGTTGGAGGGATCAAGCAAAGGCGAGGAGGTTGAGGGATCAAGGGATGAGTCAAGTGGTTCAGAGGATCGATCAAGTGGTTTGGAAGAGGATACATAATAGTTTAACTTGTCTTTGGCATACCTTCATTAATTTTTTCCTTTCGTGTTTCATATTCAAATTTTGTACTACCCTCTTTGGAAGAAAAATTTTGTAATAAGACATAGTTTAAGAGGTTTAGGAAATTTTGCACATTTCCACCTCATATGGCATGTTGTAATACTTACCTTCTAATAAACACATACAATAGTGGGGCAAAATGGCACTGAAACAATCCCTAATTTTTCCCACAAATGTTTTTAAAAGCTTCTGTTCTGTGTCAGTATACCAATGCTTTACCAGTGTTCATATATACCAATACTAATATTGATGAATGTTCACTGATGGTACTACTGACACTTATATTGATGCTTTGCACTTTGAACACAAATTAGTGTAATTTCCATCAGCGATCAACGAATACCTTGTAGTGGTGCTCAAATCCAAGTGCCACAAATAGAAAAGTGTAGCTCTCCTCTTAAACTACAAGATGAGCACAAGAACTACTTAGCTATGTCTCAAGGTGAGGGCTTATGCCTTATTACAAACAAGAGCTCACGCAAATCCATAGAAAAATGGGTGAAAGTATGCAAATTGATAAAAAAATTGGGTGAAAGGTTGCAAATCGATACAATATATGCATCTACAAAATTGATGTGTTAGTGCAACTTGTGG
Source organism: Dipteris shenzhenensis (assembly GCF_047967505.1). NCBI lineage: Eukaryota > Viridiplantae > Streptophyta > Polypodiopsida > Gleicheniales > Dipteridaceae > Dipteris > Dipteris shenzhenensis. The sequence continues at coordinate 16,709,686 of NC_141600.1, forward strand.
TGTACAATATATAGTGCATGATATAACATGCATGAAAACCAAAGAAGACAAAACCCACCTCCCCTTTTAAGATAGTTTAGAAATCTAGCCTTAAGAGTGGTCCCATCTGGCACCGTTGCCTTGACAACAGCACTTGCAGGAGAAAAATGCAGTAAACGAGAGCCCTTGAGCAAGAGGTATATGCAGAAGAATCCTCAAGGGTGTATGGAAGTGTCCCAAGGTTGTCTCAGGATGATGTTGATATGGCCTTACCAACAAGTGAGCGGTAGTGGTGTGATCTTTTCTCCATAATCAGAACTATAGTGTTGGCTAAGTGGCAAACCAACTGTCAACTATGATATGACCTACTTCAAGTAAGAGGTTTTGGACAAAAGAATCTAGCCACGAAACTCCAGGATGAGGAAAATCATACACTAGTAGCAGAGAGATTGGAACCCATAGCCAAGGACCCAACATAAAAATCCAATGAGGAACAGTAGTTCAGCAGCACCTAGCAATACCCCAAGGGGCTACTACATCCATCACAACCTGGGACGTTCTAGAACAAGACGACAAATAGAATAATGCCAGAGAGCAACAATTTTAGATGTATTCATTACCTAAGGATTTTGCAGGACCACGCATAGATTTGAATCCATGTCAAGAATTCAATTTTGGACAACCAAATATAGGAATTATATTAAATATGTCAAATAAAATAGATTCAATAAGTCATCTAAACCCAACAACATACTTAAATATGGTAAAACAAAGAATTCTAATAAGTCAACCAAATCCAGTCATCCCCTTTAATCTGGTAATCCAATTGAATCCAAACACACAATTGAATTCAACAACTCAACCAAATTTGGTCATGTAATCAACTTTAAATGGAGTAGGGATTTTAGTGCCACTAGTGCTGAAATTGCCACAAATGCTACCACCACTAGTTCCACCAATTCCACCAGCCAACCCAATGCATCCAAACACAACTAGTTTGAAGTGTAAATTTACAGAATTTAGGGTAGGAAGAAGGACGATCTGAATAGCCATATGGTGTAGTTTGAAAACCAATGGCAGGAGAGTGATTTGATAAAATGTTTAGAGATCTAAAAAATTGTGGCAATTTGAGGGTACCTTGAGTGGTAGGGCCATGAGCTAGTTTAGCTTGTATGGTCTAGCATAGTTTACAGACTATGAGGAACTAAAGACAACATTCTTACACATGTTTCATAAAGTAAAAAGCTCCAAATGACATTTATAAGAAGTTACAAGAGCTTCGTCAAAAGAAACTGATGGTGGAATATTAAGCTAGAAGTTATGAAATCTCAACACACGGTTAGATGCAGTATAAAGACCCACAACTGAGATGTTGGGCATAGTACGTCTATAAGGGATTACAGAAAAAAATATGTAGTATAGTGATGAGCAGATTGGAAATCCATAGCCCAAATGGTTTCACTGATTAGGTGGATGCTACAGGGGGAAATCTTTTGGCGAGATTTTTAATGTGAGCTTTTTTACCATTTCCTTTGTTTTTGCGAGCTTTTTTTAGAAATCCATACATGTTTTTGTTATAAGAAAGATGGGGAGGTTAGAAAGAGGGGGAGAGAATATAGGATATGTTCATTTTCATAGCATGTGGGAGGGGTGGAAGAGTGTATACTATGCACAAGGGGGGGGAGGATATGAGTGGCAGTAGGAGGCAAAAAATTATGGAAGATATGTCCATATTCAAAGTAGAAGAGGGAGGAACTATGGGAGATATGTACATTTTAAAAGTGTATAATTTGAAACTTTTGACCTCATATTTGGATTCCTCGTCGAATTCTGGTCATTTTGAGTACCAACATGACCATATTCTAATAAAAATTGGAAAAATGGTGTTTTTGTCATTTTGGCACAGGCCAAAATGACAAAAACACCATTTTTCCAATTTTTATCAGAATATGGTCATGTTGGTACTCAAAATGACCGGAATTTGACAAGGAATCCAAATATGAGGTCAAATCTGTCAAATTATACACTTTTAAAATAAACAAATTTCCCACATGCTCTCCCTTCCCCTTTACATTTAGTAGATGAACATAACTTTCACATTCCTCATCCTCTCTCTCCTCCTTGCACTCCTCTTTGCATACCTTATAAGTTCCCCCTCTACGTTCTCCACTATGATAATGAATATATGTTCCAACTCCCCTCCCCTCGCTTCTCCATGCCACCTTACCCATGCGCCCATCCCTCCCCCTTTCCTCCCCTCTCTCTCTCTCAGGTAAATGAAAAGCTCGCAATATTCATGAAAATTGAAAAAAAGCTCATGACAAAAAGCTCACCAAAAAATCACACCCGATACTACAAAAAGAGTAGAAAGAAGGTGTGGATTGTTAAGTCGATGACTCTAATAGTGGGTTAGACACAGATATAGATGAATTTAGTAGAGTGATATGGGATGACAACACAGAGTCAAAATTTGAAGAATCTGAACAGTGATTTGGAAGATGAAGATAGTAAGTCAACAAAAAGAGAAAAACACAAGAAGTGCAAAGAGACTAAGAAAGAGTTGAAGAAATCCAAAAGGGACAAGAAGAAAATAAAGAAGAAGACCAATGTAATAGAGAAATTATTGTAAGAAAAACTGAAGAGTTTGTGAGCAACAAAGTCAGCATCCCTGATAAGGTGTGTGATTTTCATAAAAAACCATCCAACCGAGATTTGTTGGTATAATCTAAATGCCCAAATCAATCTAGCATAGTAGGTACCCCGTATGCCAACAACAGGAGCCAATCAGGTAATGATTGATCCAATGGCAGCACAAAATATGGCACGGATTCAATCGAGAAACAAATGGAATAAGCAAAGCAATTGGAGTCAAAGAGGTAATTGGAATCTGCAAATAGTGTGGAGCCAAAATTTCAGAGTGGATAAAGATGGGTGGATAAAGATTGTAAGTTACTGTTTGGAAAACTAGCATCATCAAGGACTAGATTGCACATTGTGGTGCAAACACAGAACATGAAATTACATGTTGGCCACCTAGACATGGACTGCCTTAGTAGGAGCAGCCATCAGCACAAATGAATGCGGTGCTAATTGAAGAATGCCAAGACACATCCATATGTCTAACCAAGTCAACAACTCACCTATATGAGTTGACATAGCAATGTGACTGCTTGATGTACATTATGTAGGAAGAGGTGCAATACATTGAGCTAGAGAAGATTAATGTGTATGCAGTAGCATGGTCTAAGGGTTCCATCCGTGAAGCTATAGTGGAGGAAATACCAAAGAAATCAAAGATTTTGACATGGAAGGACCTAGAAAAGGTTCAAATGACAACTTTGTAGTAGATCAAAAAAATATAAAGTAACCGACAAGCAACAAGAGGAATGGCGACCAGTCACACCTGAGTGCCAGACCAAATTCTTTTGGAACCAATGCAATACGAAAAAATGATGTGGAGGTAAGTCCTATGATTCATGTTGATGATAAAAGTCCTGCATTGAAAACTTTTTCAGAGGGATTGTTGATAATGCTAAAGAAAGGAAAGGTGAAGATTTTGGTAGAGCACTTGTTACATATGGTCTCTGAAGTCAGAAAAATGCTAATAGTAGGTCTAATGTGGCCCCATGAACAATTCAGAGCCCAATAGTTTATACCACCAACTCAACTATATGAGGACACACTAATCACATGCTGGTTAAACGTAAAGACATTGATTTTATGGTATCAGCAGTGAAATTGGAGTATCATGGCCAATGTTTGGTAGGGGTATTGCTTGATGGAGGTTGTGGAGTGAGCATACTATCTCAATATATGTTCAAAAGATTGGAACTTTCTGGTCTAGAGCCTCTACCTCATTTCAAGTCTGCATGGCAAATCAAAGAAGAATTCAATTGATCGACATTATCCGTAATCAGGTAATCCACACGCAGGGAATGGTGTTCTGTATAAATTTCATCATCCTTCAGATGGAGGAAGAAGATGTGCACTATCCTATGATATTGGTGTTGCCTCTATGCCAACATGGACTTAGGTAGAACAAAATGTGTGTGTGCAGTAGTGGCAAAGCTCCGCTTGTACTTGCATAAGGCTAGAAATAATCCCTCTTAGAAATCCAACTTGCATGTTCTACATGCAAGTTATACATACGATTTCTACATGCAACTCCTACATGTGAGTTTTACATGCAACTCCTACATGCGAGTTCTACATGCAACTCCTACATGTAACTCCTACATGCGAGTTCTACATGCAACTCCTACATGCAACTCCTACATGCGAGTTCTACTTGCAACTCCTACATGCAACTTCTACATGCAACTTCTATATGCAAGTTCTACATGTAGAGAGAGAATGTGTTATAATTCCTACATGCAGAGAGAGAAGCTCTCCAACTTGTATAAATACCCCATAATGGAATTAAGCCCACACTCTTTGGGGCATTGTGTTGAGTTCTACTTTGGTATTCCAAACAATTGTCTCAAGTGTCCATGCTTCCTTGCACTCCACGTCCAAAAGCATGTCCTAACCTTGCAACTCCTCCTTCCTCCCCTCTCCTCCAACCTTGCAACCCATCCTCTCTCTCTCCTCCTCCTCCTCCTCCTCCTCCTCCTCCTCCCTCCTCTCTCCTCTTTCCCCCATGCTCTTACACCTTCTTCCTCTCCCACTCCTATGCTCCCCCTAAACCCTTAGTTCCTCAACCCTTAATCTCCATGATCTACAAGGGAGATGAGTTCTCCACCATGTACTCTACTCTAAACCTTGGAACCTCTTCTAAACTCTGGAACTCCTTCTAACCCTAGAACCTCCTTCTAAACCTTGGAACTCCTTCTAACCTTGGAACCTCTTCTAAACCTTGGAACCTCCTTCTAAACCCTGGAGCCTCCTTCTAACCCTTAAACTCCTCCTAAACCCTACAACCCCCAATGAAGTCGAAGGCCTTCATTACCTCAACCATGATGATACATGTTCCTTTTACACATGCATGCACTATGTTTGCTTACCACACTTAAGCCTACGTCTCTCACTGAAACACGACTCGAGGTCCTAAGCTACATGCATACTACAAACGACAACCTCGATATATCTACAGGTGACAAAAAGCCTCGGAACCTTGCATACTGAGAATACCCTACTCTTCCTACGAAACTCATAGGAATGAGCCAACATTTGGCATCATTGCCAAGGAGACTAGCGTCTCAAGTAACGAGTAAACATACGCAGGTATGTGTAAAAAAAAAACTACTTCAAACTTTCACGAACATAACACTCAAGGGCAAGGAGAGTAAAATTTTTTCCATTTCTAGCCAAACATATCAACCCCAAGCATCAACCTTGGGTTACTACCTTAAGAAATTTTATTTATTTCTTAAAAAGAAGCCACATGATAAACAATCAGGCTAGGTAGTGGACACGGATGTGTAGAGCTTGCAATTTTGACCATTTCACCTTTTTGTAGAAGAGCAAACCGAGCTAACCATAAAACGTTATGGCTCGGGTAGAGTTTAGGGTTTAACCCTAAACCTAAACCCATTTCATATAAAAACCCACTCCACCCCTTCATTCTTCATCTTTCACATCTTGCCTCCATCCTGTTCCTCATTCTGAGCCCTACGCAAGACACTTCTCCCTCTCCATCGACCACCACCCTACTCCCATCCTCACATGGTAAGTGACTTCGAGCCCATCTCACAACAATAACCTAGCCATCCACCCACCGTCCATTGGTCCTTAACAATCCCGTTACATCAAGAAAGACTTGGAGAGCGTTCAGGTAACCACCTCTTCCTCCCTTTGGAATTTCGTCAAAGTTTTTCGTCCGTCAAGTTTTTTTTCTTCTCTTTTCTCCCCTCCCCCTCACCCCTCCCCCCCTCCCATTTCAACCACCTCTTTCTCCACCCCCCCATCCCACCACCTCCCCCTCCCCCTTTCCCCCCCTCTCTCTCTCTCTTTCTTTCCCTCCCCCTATCTCTTTCTCTTTCTCCACTCCCCCCACCCCCCTCCATCTCCACCACCCTTTCCCCCTTCCACCACCACCACCTGCCCCTCCTCCCTCCCCCCTCCATCTACACCACCCCCTTCCCCCCTTCCCCCCTCCATCTTCACCACCCCCTCCCCCCTCCATCTCCACCACCCCCTTCCCCCTCCCCGCCTCCCCCCTCCATCTCCACCACCCCCTCCCCCCTCCATCTCCACCTCCCCCTCCCCCCTCCATCTCCACCCCCCCCCTCCATCTCCATCACCCCCTTCCCCCTCCCCCCCTCCCCTCTCCATCTCCACCACCCCCTCCCCCCCTCCCCCCTCAATCTCCATCACCCCCTCCCCCCTCCATCTCCATCTCCACCACCCCCTCCAGGAGGAACTTCAAAAGAAGCTGTCTTCTACTCAAATGCTAGAAGAGGTAGAGGCAGAGGCCGATTTGGAGGCCATGGTAGAAATCAGAATATGCAGCAAATTCAAGAAAACCAGTCCTATGGAGGAGGACGTGGTAAGTTTAGAGGCAGGGGGAGCCAAAGAGGTCGTGGTGGATGGTAGAGAGGCCAAAATGCAAACAGCAATGTTGAATGCTACTACTGTGGTAAAATGGGTCATATGGTTAAAGACTACTATAAAAAGAAGAATGGCATCATAACTGGAAAATTGCAGCAAGGAAATTATGCATCCTCTAGTAGACAAGGTGATGACAAAAATGAGCATATGTTTATGGTGCAGCACATGACCAATTCTGTGACAAGAGCAAAAGAAAGCAATGATGTGTGGTATGTTGACTCAGGTGCATCAAACCACATGACATGTCATGCAGAATGGATGCAGGATGCAAGGAAAATGGAAAGACCAGGATTTGTGGAGACTAGTGATGATATTGCGCATCCTATTGTCCAGATTGGTAAAATTTCTGTCTATGCAAAAAAGAAATACCTGTCTGATGTATTTCATGTCTCGAATATCACCAAGAACCTGGTTTCTGTTGGTCAAATCATTGAGCAAGGCTTGCAGGTCAGATTTAATTCTCATGGATGCTTTATTGAGGATATGAAAAATAAAGGTCACTTGATAGCAAAAGGGAAGAAGAAGGGCAGGATGTTTACGTTGGATGCGGACATGCCTAAATTGAGTGCAGCAATGTTTGCACATGGGACCAATGTAGTTGCAGATATTGATATCTGGCATAAACGCATTGGTCATGTTAATGTACAGTGACTTAAATTAATGCAGGCCCAAAATATTATTGCAGGATTGCCTAAGTTCAAGGTTGCATAAATGCATAGGTATGTGAAGCCTATCGATTTGGAAAATAGGCAAAGAAACCATTTCCTAGACATGTTTAAGAGTAAGAGGCCATTGGAATTAATCCACTCTGATGTGTGGACTACTAAAGTTGCATCTATTGGAGGCTATCATTATTTTGTCACTTTTATTGATGACTGCAGCAAAAAATTTTGGGTGTACTTTATGAAAAAGAAAAGTGAAGTGTTTGGACATTTCAAAGCTTTTAAAGCTATGGTTGGAAAAGAAACAGGCCTGCAAATAAAATGCCTAAGGTCACATGGAGGGGGAGAGTACCTCTCAAATGAGTTTGCAAGTTTCCTACAGGAGCATGGCATAAAGCAGCAATATTCATGCAGTCATACCCCACAGCAAAATGGACTTATAGAAAGGAAAAACAGGCATATTGGAGAGGTATCTCGTGCCATGCTCAACGAAAAAGACCTGCCAGATTATTATTGGGTTGAAGTAGTTGCTACAGTAGTCTACATAATGAATAGGACTCCCACTGTAGCAAAACATGGCATGACACTAGAGGAGAGCTATACTAGTAGGAAACCAGATATTTCTCATTTGAAAGTTTTTGGTTGCATTGCCTATGTTCATGTGCCAGATGAGTTGAGATCCAAGTTGGATCCAAAAGCTGAGAAGTGCATCTTTATTGGTTATTCTTTGTAGTAGAAAGGGTATAGATGCTATAACCCTTCTACTCGTAAGTTTACAATGAGCAGAGATGTTGTTTTTGATGAGATGAGCAGTTGGTATAAACCAGTAAATGTGATTGATGATGTAGATGCACAAAATGGTAATGCTGCACAGAATTCAGAGGAGCAATCAAAAAATATTAGTGGACCTATAGTGTCCTCTAGTAGTGGTTCACATACTTCGCCATGGATAGGCAAATTGAGATCAGGAGGATCTCCTCAAAGAAATGCAGATAGTGGTATGCAAGTATCATGAAAAGGAAAAGAGAAAGTAGATCAGCCCATGGTTGATGTGAATGCAGGTCACTCTTATGTGGATGGTGAATCCAGTGGCTCAGAACAGAGCCTTGATGATGAGTTGGGTATTCCTTTTGTTGTTGAACCTGATTGGTACCATCCCAAGCTCTTTGATGTAATCTTCCTGAAGGAGTACCTTGTTGAGAGTTGTGGTGCCATGAGCACATGTAGAGCAAAGGTATGAGTAAAGGGAAAGCTGCCACATGGCATGGAGGAGATATCCCACATGTGAGCAAGCAAAATGGATGTAAGTACCCTCACCTATAAAAGGGAGGTTCATTTGAAGTAATCAATCAAGCACTTTGAACTATCTCAAGATTCTTTTTATGAGTCCAAGCTAATCTATCTTGGAACCTAATTGACTTGAGATACATGTCATGAGCACTCTCTTCATCATGTTTCCACATAGGTTTCACCCACCATAGAGTGCTCCATAGATCCTGAGGCACACATGTTTTGTCATGGTATCAGAGCATAGGTTTAGCTCTTCTAGTTTAGCTCATTAGTAGTTCACTAGGATTGCTTCCATTCCTAGATTAGTTTCAGAATGTAAGATTAGTTTTAGATCTCGAGAGTTCTTCAATTAGAAAGATTTCTGAGTGAACTTTTTTTTTTGAAATCGGAGGGAGCTACTGTTTTGGGGACTAACTCTGTGTCCGAGTTCCTTCCCATGGTGCTCACATTTCAAAATCTATGCCAAAGATGCTGAGAGAGGCTTTTCTAGAGTGTTTGAATGCTTGGGTTTCAGTGAGAAGCCTTCAAGAGAACCTGCAACGAGTACTCAAGCAAAGTTAAGCAGTAGCGACAGACTTGCTACTCATAAGCAAGGCTTCAAAGCCTTCGTCACAACGAACTATTTGGTAGCCCGTATGCCCCAGGCTCCCACACAATAGATTAGCTACACCAACTAGCTATGCAAAGGTCATTTGAAGGCTACATCTGCATACATATAATCTCTTGGCTCCTACACCAAGCTTCAATGCTCAAGCTTCTCCGCTCGGATACCACCCTCTACAACGCCCTCTAGCTTGCAGACCAGCCTCTAAATCAACAACAATGCTGTCCAATGACCCACGTCTTCGAAGGTAATGGCTGCTTCTTCGGCTTGCACAGGAGACAACAACTCAACTCCAATCACCAGCAACTCGGAGCTCTTCTACGACTCCACGGATCTCTCCATCCATAGCGACTCAGCGTCCTAGCTCCAAGCACATCCAGTAGCCCCGAACCTTCAAGGCGGCTTCTACAAGCCTCCAAGGGCAAGAAGCAACGATTCGACCCCAACGCATCTCCTCCAAGCCCATCTTCTCCCCATTGCGATGCCCGCGACAGACCTCCCAGCAGCGCATACAACTAGTCCACGGATTTGCAAGCTCGTGAACGACCAGCTGCCTACAAGAAAAGCCTTCACCAAGCTCCCACGAGACACGCAAGGCAACCCTGCTTCCATCAGATGAACGACTTTGCGGTGCCAGCGACGATAAAGATGAGAGAGAAACCGAAACGTTATCGTCCTCCACAGTTCTCCAAGGTCTCTCCACATTTTGACATGTGGCAGATAAGTCTTTGACCTGGGTAACTCAAAGCAACCCTGGGTTAGTTGGTTTGGTCAGTGCTTTAGTCTGGCCACATGGCAGATAAGGTTGGTCAAACTAACCGCGGTCAGGTCAACCCAATATGCCATGGTTAAGTTAGAGTGAGGGTTAGTTAAGCCACATCAGCATGCACAATCAGCAGTGCCTTCTAAGCACACAGCCTCTTGTTAAGCACAGTATGGAATTCAACATGTGAATCCCTGTGCCACATCATCAAAGGCCCCTCTTCTTCACAAAAGCTTCAACAAGCCATAACTTGCAATCCAAGAAGAATTTGCACACACTCCAAAAAGGAAAAATGATCGTCTTTTCAAGCTCTACGCATCTGTCATGTCAGAATTATTGTATGCAATTAGACACTGCCAATATTGAAAGAATTCAATTGGTAAGACCTTTGCAACCATCGGAAAAAGCAAAGCATGAATGCACAAAGCATGCCAAAAGCACAAGTGCATGAGATGACCATAGTGGAAAGCATGGCATCCACACAGAAAGCATTAAGGCACATGGAAGAACAAAGCATCATGCATCAAGCTACGTTAAGAGAAGAAGACAACGACATCGACATAAGCATTGAAAAGTAAAAACCATGCCAACCTTGCCTATATTTTGTAATCAAACCTGACCACCTGAGAGTAGCTATGAAAGCACCCAGAGGAGGTATTGACATGTAAAAGCCACACTTTACCACCTTAAGTAGCAATGTATGCACTAAGGGGAGGTGATGGAATGTAACTCACATCTGACCACCTTGCAGTAGCCAAAGGATTATGGCACCAAGGGGAGGTGTTGAGAGTTGTGGTGCCATGAGCACATGTAGAGCAAAGGTATGAGTAAAGGGAAAGTTGCCACATGGCATGGAGGAGATATCCCACATGTGAGCAAGCAAAATGGATGTAAGTACCCTCACCTATAAAAGGGAGGTTCATTTGAAGTAATCAATCAAGCACTTTGAACTATCTCAAGATTCTTTTTATGAGTCCAAGCTAATCTATCTTGGAACTTAATTGACTTGAGATACATGTCATGAGCACTCTCTTCATCATGTTTCCACATAGGTTTCACCCACCATAGAGTGCTCCATAGATCCTGAGGCACACATGTTTTGTCATACCTACGTGCACCTCCATGTGATCCCAAGTTCTATGCAGTTCCACAGCATAAAAAATGGGAAGCCAACATACACACTTTGGCTAAAGATCGAGCCATTAATTGGCCAATGATCGAAACATACTTTGGTGTAGAATGGAATATCCAAGGTTCAATGGTCCGAGCACTTCAACAACATGAGCAAATAATGCATGGCAACATTGATCGCTTCCTTCGCCTAAGTGCTATATTCTGTAAAACATTGGAATTCATTCTGGAGGTCCCATGTTACCTCTATTCCCATTTTCCTCCACTCAGTTTCAATCCCAATGAAAGGGTCAATGCTCGGATTACAAGCCAACTCTATCAAAGAGTGATCTTCTTAGAAGCATGCCACATATCTCTGCTTGAGCAAATGGTGGATACAGGCTACTTGGAGACTGAGCAAAAATTGTATGGTGCCAAGGCTTTACAGAAGGATCGACTGGCACGACACAAGTTTCACAGCCACTGGACTAAAAGCATGGCAACCCAAGTACGTGCTTGCAATCAGCCATAACTTGAGGATGGGTAATAAAATGGATCCACGAGTATGTTGTCTCTGTGCCAACATGGACTTAGGTAGAACAGAATGTGGGTGTAGAGTAGCGGCAAAGCTCCACTTGTACTTGCATAAGGCTAGAAATAGTCCCTCTTAGAAATCCAACTTGCATGTTCTACATGCAAGTTCTACATACGATTCCTACATGCAACTCCTACATGCGAGTTCTACATGCAAGTTCTACATGCAACTCCTACATGCGAGTTCTACATGCCACTCCTACATGCGAGTTCTACATGCAACTCCTACATGCGAGTTCTACATGAAACTCCTACATGCAACTCCTACATGCAACTCCTATATCCAAGTTCTACATTTAGAGAGAGAATGTGTTACAATTCCTACATGCAGAGAGAGAAGCTCTCCAACTTGTATAAATACCCCATAATGGAATGAAGCCCACACTCTTTGGGGCATTGTGTTGAGTTCGACTTTGGTATTCCAAGAAATTGTCTCAAGTGTCCATGCTTCCTTGCACTCCACATCCAAAAGCATGTCCTAACCTTGCAACTCCTCCTCCCCTCTCCTCCAACCTTGCAACCCATCCTCTCCCTCTCCTCCTTCTCCTCCTCCTCCTCCTCCTCCCTCCTCTTTCCTCTTTCCCCCATGCTCTTACACCTTCTTCCTCTCCCACTCCTATGCTCCCCCTAAACCCTTAGTTCCTCAACCCTTAATCTCCATGATCTACAAGGGAGACGAGTTCTCCACTATGTACTCTACTCTAAACCTTGGAACTCTTCTAAACTCTAGAACTCCTTCTAACCCTAGAACCTGCTTCTAAACCTTGGAACTCCTTCTAACCCTGGAACCTTCTTCTAACCCTTGGAACTCCTTCTAACCCTGGAACCTCTTCTAAACCTTGGAACCTCCTTCTAAACCCTGGAACCTCCTTGTAACCCTTAAACTCCTCCTAAACCCTGCAACCCCCAATGAAGTTGAAGGCCTTCATTACCTCAACCATGATGATACACGTTCCTTTTACACATGCATGCACTATGTTTGCTTACCACACTTAAGCCTACGTCTCTCACCGGAACATGACTCAAAGTCCTAAGCTACATGTATACTACAAACGACAACCCCAATATATCTATAGGTGACAAAAAGCCTCGGAACCCTACATAGTGAGAATACCCTCCTCTTCCTATGTAAGCTATAGGAAAGAGCCAACAATTGGGCAGGCCGTGGTCTAAATCTACTAGAGTAAAGTAGGATTGGGGTTTGCTTAATGATTATAGTACGGAGAAACAAAAATAAACTCAAGATGCATATGATTTCACGTACAATGTTGACAAAAATAGTACAACCCACCGTGGCGCAATGAGTAAACATGGGCATAAAACTTGATGATGAGGAGGAACATAAGTTCTTAGATGCTAATCTGTCATCATTCCAATTTTTGAGATAGATGTGACAGAAGTGTTTCACTTGTGGATTCAAAGGAAACAACCTGCTACACATGTTCATGTAGCAATAGTGGAAGATCAGGTGCCAAATGAGATAGTTGAGATGGAGCGCATCCAACCCACCATGCCTAATCCATAGTTGGAAGAGGGGAAAATTGCACTCTATCAAAAATATGGAGAAGAGTAAAGTTTGAAGGCTGAATCGGCATATGAGAAATAAATGCGGAAGACATCCCGTGTTAAAGAAGATGACTTGGAGGAATCTAATTTGGGAACGAAGAAATATCCAAAATTGATGAAGATAAGAGTATATGCTACAAGAAAGTCCGTGGTTAAGCTATTGTAGGAATACAATGATATTTTTGCATGGGAATGCATAGATATGAAAGGGGTGGATCTGATTCTACATGTTCACCCGTGTAAGAACACAATACAATGTCTATGCTCAACAAATAATAGGAACTCGTAGGCAAGAGAGAAAAATAGATAGTATGGAAAATAAAAATTTTGATTACAATAAAACTGATACAATAGATGGCGATACCTCCCATCCATGCGCTCCTGTGAAAGAAGCTTTGATGGCATGCTGGAAACAGTAGAGGACGGAGGCTGGATGCTAAGGAATCAGGGTTGCTGTAGCCAATAATGAAATGGGCTTCACGGGCTCGCTCTTATATAGCCACCAATCGTAGTTGGTTAGACCCAATTGGGTGACCGACCCAGTCTGCACAAAATGACCGACTGGGGGTCGAAAATAGGCCACCAATTTCTTTTAGAAAGGTGGCGTACATAAACCCCTTAGAAAGGCAGTGTACAATAGATCCTTTTATGTGTAAGTGGTGTACATATACAGCTCACTTGGTATTAAAAAACACCCTTAACTATAAAAATACATTGACATAAAGTTTAAAATACACCATTAAGTATAAAATGGACCTCATAAACAATCTTTATACACAATAATGAGAGTAAAGAAATTAAAAAAGTAGTTAACTTTTTATTAGATATTCGCTTTACATAGAAGTTAAAAACTTGCAAAGTTTAAAACTTGTGATTACAAAGCTGTCAGCCATCATGCTCCTCAGTACCAATGTCCTCAATGCCAGGCCCTTGACTACCAAGGTCCTGACTAATAGGCTGCTCTAAGATAGTACCAATGTCCTCAATGTGCCCTTGACTACCAGGGTCCTGACTAATAGGCTGCTCTAAGACTGGAGTCCCAGTAGCAAGGTCCTCAGTAGTTTGCTCTTCAGTTCCAAGCACCTAACTAGTAGGCTGCTCTAAAGTCTCATGTCCAAGTTCTTAGTGAGTAGGGTCCTGGCTACTAGGTTCTTGACTAGTAGGCTGCTCTTGAGTCTGTAAGGTCATGGTTGAAGAACCATCTATGCCTCCTGGTAACTCCTCCTGGTCATGCTTTGCCTCATCCATACCTTCTTTGGGTAAGGCTTCCTTGCTTGATCCACTTGCATGTCCTTCACCCAAGATCAAAGGTGCCTTCCTCACTTTTAATTTCAAGGGAAGTGCTTCCACCTCTTTAGACTTACCTTTTCCTATGACGTGCTGTACTACTACTTGTTGCCACGAGCCTTCCCGTATGATGAGTGGAACCTCCTTGACTCTAGTTGAAAATTGATCACCCTTATTCTTTGTTCGGATTTCTTCTCGGCGTAAGTCATCGGATGCAGAGCTTTCATCCTCATCATCACCTGAGCTAGAATCACCACCCTCAGACTCACTACCCTTGTCTTCGACATTTTCCTCACTACCCTCTTCTTTGACATTTTCCTCTTCAAAGAAGGTAGTGCAACTGTAATATGTGTCAAAGAACTCAATCTGATGGGGGGTATCAATGACATTTACATTTCTACCTTGGCGTAGCAATTTCTCAGTAGCAAAACCCATTCGATACGATGCTACTTCCCACCCATCATTCGATAAATTCTTTGTCATCTCTAGTATCACATCAGGATCCATCGGCTTTCTGTAATCCACCATTGCCGCATCAAGTTTAACCTTATTGTCCTTAAAGTAATGAAGCTCGAGAGTCCTTAAAGAAATTTTGATTAGATTGCCACCACCCCTGGGATAAGAAGCACATCAAGAAAGGCTGCAAGACTTGAATGGCAATGCCTTCCAAGACAGTCATATGATTGCGTAGGACTATAAATTAACAATTAGTCCTATCTCACCATCAAGGAATCAAACACTGAGTCCAATACTACTACGAAATTGCAGCCATATATATCATCAACAACCAAGGCCAATAATACCAAAGGTTCTAGTAGCTAGCTAGCGGGTACCAAAACCTTCAGTTGCCAAGAGACGTTGCCATGAGCACGTCCACAGAGAGGAATTCCACCATGAGGATGAAGATAAAGCCAAGGAAGCACTAGAAAAACTCAAGCTCACTACTATTAAGGTCATATTGACTACTCCAATCCAAGTCAAATTCTACTATTTTAAGGGGACTGAAGATGAAGTTCCTTATAGTCACTTGTAGAGTTTCTTGTGAGTTTGTCATAGAAATGGTGCCGTGACATGAATTATTTTGTGTGCACACCTCCTAATGTAGAACTTTGTTATTTTGCTCACAACCAATTTCCCATTGGTTATTTTAAAAATTGGTTTATGTCTTGTTGAGATCTCTTAAGGAAAGCCTCAGACATTCTCTCTCTACATGTAGAACTTGCATCTAGGATGCGCATGTAGAAGTTGCATGTAGGAGTTGCATGTTGCATGTAGGAGTTGCATGTAGAACATGCATGTAGGAATTGTATGCAGAACATGCATGTAGGAGTTGCATGTTGAGGATTCCTAAGAGAGATTATTCCTAGCCTTATGCAAGTACAAGCGAAGCTTTGCCGCTACTCTACACACACACTTAGTGCTACCTAAGTCCATGTTGGCACAAAGACAACATAACCCTGGATCCATTTTATTACCCATCCTCGGGTTATGGCTTATTGTGATCACAGAGTTGGGATGCCATGCACGTAACCCAGTGGTTGTGGAACTTGTGGCATGCCCGTCAATCTTACTGTAAAGCCTTGGCACCATACACTTTTTTCTCTATTTCTAGGAAGCTTGTATCCACCATTTGTGTAAATAGAGATATGTGGCATGCTTCTAAGAAGATGACTCTTTGATAGAGTCGGCTTGTAGTTTGAGCATCGATCCATCCATTGGGATTGAAAACTGAGTGGAGGAAAATGGCGGTTGATGTGGCTAGGGACCTCCAGAATGTATTCCAGTGTTTTACAGAAGATAGCACTTTGGTGAAGGATGTGGTTAATGTTGCCTTGCATTATTTTCTCATGCTCTTGAAGTGCTTGGATCGGTGTGCCTTGTATGTTCCATTCTACACCAGAGTATGGCTTGATCATTGGCCAATTAATGGTGCGATCCTCACCCAAAGTGTGTATGTTGGCCTCCCATCTATGACGTCATGAAACTGCATAGAACTTGGGATGGGTTCTAAGACATGGAGGTGCACACAAGTACTCTTTCAAAAAGATTGCATCAAAGAGCTTGGGGTGGCATCAATCAGGTTGGGGATCCAATTTGCTGACTCAAGCTTCACAAATTTGATGCTGAGGAAGGTCGGTAGGGAAGTTGTCGAGGGTCCATCCACCTCGACTTTCCATATCATGATATTTGCCCTAGAAATCCTTGATGGAGATACTGGGAAGTGGTATCACATCAAAATCATACCCATGATTGGAATTTGGCATGGGAGTGCAAATTAGATTATCTGGATCTTGATATTCAAAATCAAATATTGGGTCATTTTTTGCTGATAGTAGCGCAAGTATTGTCAGAGGTGATGCCGGGGCAGGGAGAGAATTTGGGGACATGGGGGAGAAATATGGAAGAGTGTTTGTTGTGGGAGGGGAATTAGAGGGGAGGGAGGGAAGAACTGGGAAAATGGTTTGAACATCTTGGTAATCCTTGAGGGTAGGATTAGCAAGGGAGGGGAAGAAGTTAGGTGTGAGGGGTTGGTAAGTTTGTGACTGTTGGGTTAGTTGAAAGTGGTGAGAGGCATGAGCAAAGAGACGATGAAGGGAGTGCATGTTAGACTAGAGCTCAGGGAAGGTTAAGAGGGTGGTAGCAACAAGGGTAAGTGAGGTTATGAGATTGACATAGAGAGTGGTTAGATATGGGAAGTTAGATGTGAAATAGGCCATGTCATCCTCCGACACTTTATTTTGTTGGTGCGATGGGATCATCAGCTACAAGGGTGGGATGTTGGTTATGTCATGCCCTATGGATAATAGTGATGGCTTTTGTAGCAATGGCAACAAACCAGCAATAACCATAAGGAGAGGACTACCCATGAGGGATACATATGATCCGTCCTGAGTGCTATAAACCCGGCATGTGTAGACATGCATAAGATATTTTTTTAATCTTCGGACAAGTCTTGGCAAATTTTGCACAGAGTTTTTGCCCCTATGAAATGTTCCCATTTGATGTTTGGATGAGCAGTTATGATCCTGAGCTGGAGTTGCTTCCATTTGATTTGAGGTGATCTTCCACTTGTAGAGCGATCACAAGCTCTTGCTAAACCACCGTTGTGCATTGTAGTGGGACTTCATTGGTGCTGTCTTCCATTGCCTTATTGTTTTGCACCAACAATTGGAGTTCAAGCTTTGAGATGACAATCTTTTGGGATTGCATCTCATCCATTTTTTCCTTATACTTATGGTAGATGGATGTATATGCCTCCTTAAGCTTTTTCATTTGCAAGGTGACCTATGCTTGTTGAGGAATAAATTCAGTGGTATTGGACCATTGGCCCAAGACTTGTGCTTGAGAAGTGATGGCCTCTCTAGCGGTGGCAAGTTGGTCCTTTAAGATTCGGCAGTCCCTTGTAAGCTCTTCAATGCTGAATGTGCATGTTGCCAAATATTGTTGCATGTCTGCAAGCTTTTCTTGTCAATCCTGGAGCTCTTCTTCTTTTTGGGTTAGAGTGAGTCGAGATTGTGCCAGTTCCTCTATCTGTTGAGAGGTCAAGTAGTCATAGGAGGTTTGTAGGATTGCCATAGCTTGTACTGATGCTGCCAGCTGTATTTGGCCATAGCTTGTACTGATGCTGCCAGTTGTATTTGGCTCTCTCGTGGAGGTTAGAGGTCACATCCCACGCTGCTTTCTCTTGAGCTTGGAGATCTTGGTTCATGCGCACTTCCTTAACCTCTTTCTCATCTATTTGCAGCCGAAGCGCCCTGACCTCTATGGTGATTCCATGGAATTGATCTTCAATTCTAGTACAGTCTATCTTTCCAACTTTCTTGCATATTCCTCCTTGGCCAAGGTAGTGAATAGTTCTGACATTTGAAGGATTTGGCTAGCTTGATGATGGAGAATGACAGACGGTGATGAGGATTGGCGATACTGTTGATATAATTGGTGCCCATGTAGCCATCCTGATGATTTTGGAGTACTTGTTGGGGGTTGTTCCAATGGTAAGTCAGTCACTTGGGTACAGTAGTCGTATTGCTAATCTAGCACTAGCTCTCCTTGTGGCTCATTAACTGGCATGATGCTGACGAGTGGTGTTGGTGCTAATGTAGCCTTAGGCTCTAGCTGCTACTATTGTTGGAGATATATTGGTCGCAACTGTGCACCGAGTTGCAGCATCTCATGGGGCCATTCCTTAATTCTTGCCTTCGAAATAGGAATTTCTTACAAGGTATCCGCATTTGCCAATGTGATAGTAGGAAAAGGTGGCGATGGCTCCCATGCTAGTGAGAAGGGGATGTCCAAATCCTCAATAGGTTTTGGCGATTGTGGCAAAGTCATTTCTTATTTCTTTATCTCTTTATTGATGATTACAGCCAATAAGTGTGGAATTTTACATTTTTTGCCTGATGAACCATCAAGTTTCTTTGTGAAGAAGATGACTAAGTGCTGGATCCAGTCTTGCTTTAGCTACCTACTCAACAAAACAAATGTGCAGAGTGGGAGGGATCGATTCTTGCCACACTTAACCCCTAGGATTGTGGATATGAATGTTGCTACTTCCTTGAGTCGAGGGTTAATGATGGTGTGAAGTAATATCCCGTCCCTATGGAACTTGGTGCCCTTAGCACGAGAAGAGGGTATATTTCGAGAAATATAGCATCGATAGCCCTTGTGAGAAATTTTGCACCTTGAGTTGGGAGTGAGAAGGCCCTCTAAATCACTATACATTTGAGTATAATGTTGAGTTGGCTCTAATGTACAGTGATGGTGACTATGCATTGCTGGAGTGGTAAGAATGGAGAAAGTCCCTGATGTACGCGGTCATTGTAGGACTATCCTCCAAGTATTTTAGGCTCTCATACAAACTGCCAAGACCCCTTTGCTCTAAGAAAGATGTTGTTGTGTTGGAAAGAGCATAGTTGATGTAGGTGGCCACACAAGCTCCAAGGACTGGGCCCCGTCAATGGTTGTGTAGGCTGATGGTGACTGGGGTGGCATTTGTACTTCTTGTGTTTCCATGTCATGCACGAAATCCTTCTCAGAGCTATCGCTATAAACCACAAATGCCTATGGTTGCCTTGGTTGAGAGGAGGCAAATGGTTGCGAACTCTAGAGGGGTCTTGTGGCTGAGGCGATGGGCTCTTTCTTTGCATCCCCTTTAGTGGCAGCATTGTTTCTAACCCTGCATCCATGTTCATATGTTGTAACATTGATCATTAGATTAGTTGGCATGTAGGCATGACACTTATGTGTGTATTGTGAGAGATCTTATTTTTACACATGCTTTGAGAGTGTGGAATGAAAGTGTGCGGCACAATTATTCATGTAATCGACTATGTATCTAAGTAAAAGCGTGTGAATGCACGTGACCTAGTAACTAGGTAGGGACTATCTATATGCTTTTTTTGTTTTTACTGGGATTTCATAGGGTAGCTAGGACTCAGTTTTTTGTTCTATGGCTTGCATCATTTCTTCTCTTAGCTTCATGGTCATGGCCTCTAGGCGTCTTCATTAGATGTTTCTGCAGTGGACTTGGATTTTCCCTTTTTAGAGCGCTTATCGCGCGGACTGGCTCTTCCATCATCACTGTTGGTGTCAGAGTCGGTCATGCCATCCTCAATGTCAATGGCTACCACATGCACAGCACTGAAATGTTTCATAATTGTTAATCTTTTTCATGTCTTTGTGGATTTTCTTCCTTAGGCTTGCAACAATGAACCAGGCCATGAGGTACTTATCATCGAGGCGTGGGTCACATTTGGCAATTAAGCGTTTTATCTTGCCTAGGTACATGCGTACATCTTCTCATCGACCTTGTTCGAGCTTGCTTAGATGGAGAGCGGGATCATCTTGTAGTCTCTCCGTTCGAAAGCGCCTCTTGAATTCAGTTTGCATCCGGTACCATGTGGCTCTTTCTTCCACTAGGAGGTCTAGGTACCATTCTGAGGCTTCATCGGTTAAGGCCATGGGGAACCATGCGACCTCAGTTTCATTGGATTGATCTCCTCTAGCTCGGCATGCAGCATGAAAATGCTAGAAGGAACCTTGCTAGATCACCCCGACCATTGTAGTTGGGAAGTTCGAGTTTGCCCAGGGGGCACCTGCCTTGATTGTTATTGTTGCGGCCAAAATTGTTGTGAGGGTTAAAGAAATTGTTCCCATCTGCTTCGAGTTCAAGGTCACCATCATCACGATGGCGCTCTACCATGTCATGTCGTGGAGGATTCAAAGGAATTATCTGAATATTAGGGGGGGAATTTAGGACAAAGCATTGTTGGAGGCGTTGGCGAGAACATAGTTGCATGCATATTTGGCGAGAGGTGGAACGGGTGCCTCTACCACAAGTGTGGGTGTTGATGTAGGTGTGTGAGAGGGGTTAGAGATGCATTAGTGTAGTAGGGACCATCGTGTTAATAATGTGCCTAGTATTCTCCCACGTGAGTAGGGAAATGTGCCGGTGCAGATGGATCGTCAATCGGAGGTCACAGTGGAAATTTATGAGCGAATTAGTGCAAAAAGGGGCCCACATGGGGGCACAAATAAACGAGTACTAGGGATGCCAAAATGGTGTGAAATGGGCTAGAAAAATTCCCTGTAGCATGGTTCTTCAATGTGTGAACCGCGGTTCAAACTGCGTTCAATTTGGCCGCCAAATGAGTGAGTTATGAAGGGTTGAATGTGGGTTAAAATGAGGCCCTTTTTTTAGGGGGGTTCCTTTGGCCAAAAGTGTGGTGTGAATGGCCCTTTTTTTGGGTGGGGTTCCTTTGGCCAAAAGTGTTGTGTGAATCGCCCTAAAGTCTAATTGGGGTAGACTCACCGATCTTGTCTAGTTCATTAGTTAGTTACTCTAACTGTTAGTTACACTAACCTACCTACCAGTTAGTTCAGTTAACCTTTTCACCGTAAAAAACCTAACCTAGATCTAGTTAGTCTAGCTGTTAGTTAATTAAACCTAAAGGTAGTTAACCTAACTAACTATAGTTAACTAGCCTAACTATCCTAAGGTTAAACTAACTTAGGCTAACACTAACCTAACCTAACTATGGGCCCCACTAATTGCAGTTAGCTGATTAAACTTAATTATAGTTAATTATAACCTAACCCAAAGCTAACCTAATCTAGTTGTGGGTCAACTAACCTAACCTAGGGTTAGAGGTGGGGTTAGGTTAGGGTTTGGGACTCTCTTCCTTTCTTTTTCTAAAGGTGAGGAACTCAAGCGAGGGCTGCTGCCATCGGTGGTTGGCTGGGCGGCCGTAAGGGGGAGGTGGTTTTGAGAGGCGAGTGGAGAGAGGGGGCAGAGGGGGGTGGAAAGCAGAGGTGGTTGGATGGGGAGGGCGACGGGTGTGGTCGGGGGGTGGTGAGGAGCTGGAGGAGGGGCTATGCGGGCATCGCCTAAGAGCTGAGCTCCGTCAGCACCTAGCAGGTGTCGTCGCATCGCTGCCTATTGGCCGGCATTGCTGCAGCTAGCGAGCACTACCTGTCTGGCAGGTGTGGCAGCCTAGTCACCCACCATAGCAAGCCCTTTGGGCTAACCTTGAGAGTGTGGGGCGAGGGGTTGGGGGGTGGAGGGGGGGTGGGTCATGGAGGAAGGGGTGGAGGAGGAGGGAGGGGGGGGTGGTGGTGGTGGAGGGAGGCGGTGGAGGAGAGAGGGGGGGCTGGTGGAGGGGGGGGGGGGGGTGGAGGGTGGGAGGGGCGGGGTGGTGGAGGGGGGGGTGGGGGTGGTGGAGGAGATGGGGGCGAAGGGGGGGGGTCGAGGGGGGGCAGAGGAGGGGGTGGGGGGGGGGTTGGAGGAAGGGGGGGGGGTGGGAGGGGGTGGCTTGTGGGTGGGGGTGGAGGGAGGGGGTGGAAGGGGGGGGTGAAGGGGGGAGGGCTGGGGGGGGTTGCGTGGTGAAGGGGGGGGGGGGTGGAGGAAAGGGGGAGGGGGGGTGTGGGAGGGGGGAGTGAAGGGGGGAGGCATGGAGGGGGGTGAAGGGGGGAGGCATGGAGGGGGGGGGGGGGTGAAGGAGGCAGAGGGGTGGTTGGAGGAAGAGAGGGGGGGGGGGGAGTAGGGGTAGGGGGGGGGTATGAAGGGGGAGGTGGAGGGGGGGGGGGGGGGGAGTGTGGACATGGAGGGGTGGTGGTGGAGGGGGGGGTGGCGGGTGGAAACTTGAGAGATGAAAAACTTTGATGAAAATTCAAAGGGAGGAGGAGACGATCACCTACAACGCTCACTGAAGTCATTCTCGATGTAACATGATTGTTGAGGGCAAATGGACGGTGGGTGGATGGCTAGATTATCATTGCGAGAAGGGCTCAAAATAACTCACCGATGAGGATAGGAGTAGGGTGGTGGTTAGTGGAGAGGCAGGAGGGTCTTGCGTAGGGCTCGGAATGGGAAAGAGTATGGAGGCTAGATGTGGAAGAAGAAGAATGAGGGGGTGGGGTGGGTTTTTATAAGAATGGGTTTAGGGCTAGGGCTAGACCCTAAACTCTTTCCGAGCCATTTTTCATGGTGAGCTCGGATCGCTCTTCTGTAAAAAGGTGAAATGTGTGAAATTACAATCTCTACGCATTGGTGTCCATTACATAGCCTGATTTTTTCTTCAAGTGGTTTCTTTTTAAGAAATAAAACATTTCTTAAGGTAATAACCCAAGGTTGATGCTTGGGGTTGATATTTTTGGCTAGAGTTGGAAATGTTTTTACTCTCCTTGCCCTTGAGTGCTTTGTTCGTGAAAGTTTGTGGTGGTTTGTTTTTTACACATACTTGCGTATATATTTACTCGTTACTTGAGACACTAGTCTCCCTAGCAATGGAACAATGAGCATGCAGCCAATAAAGGTGAAGAGTGTGAGGACAAGAAAACAAAGGAGGAGGCTACCCTCAAAGAGAATCAAGCAATCAAAATAGCAAGGAAGCGAGCCAAAGAAGAGAATGAGGCGCAAGCAGCTTAAGAGCGAAGGAATGAGCAAAGGCAATTCATGCAGCCTTGTTAGCACGATGCAAAGAAATATGCGAAGTTGGGTAGAAGTGGATCAACATGCAAGGGTAACCCCATTGACTTGGATCACATGATTGCAACAATGGTGATTCTTAATATATTGTAACGTGTATGTCCCCATAATATTGAAAAATATGAAATTCCTATTAATTATTGTGGGGAAAAGAAGAGGGGTGAAAAGGAAGATGGCAAGGCCATGATTAAACTAAGGGATAAAGGGGGGAGGGAAGGAGTTTCAATTAAAAAATAATGGAGTTAGGGGCACTAAAGAAAGAGCCACATGAGGTGAGATTGGGAAAGGGGGGGGAGGAACCACTTCTGAAGGGGACATTAATGAGGAAGGGACATGGAGGGGAAGGAGGGACCATTTATAATATATTTATCTCAAAACTTTTGGTAATGCTCAAAACTTTTGTTGGTCATGGATTGTTGAAGCATGCAAATTGGTATGTAGAGAGGTTCCAAAAGAAAGAATAAATTTATCAATTGGATTAAAGATCTCACAAGTTTGTATCTTTAGCCTTTCTATAAAGAAACAAGCAATGAGCCTAGAATGGTTGTTTTTCTTACTTTGAGTTGTCAAAGTTTTTGTGCAAACTTGTTTATCAGCTCTTGTAATGAGGGTTTTTGGTGTTTCTTTGAACAATTCTCCAAGTCTTTTGTAAGCAAGGAGCATGCTTCTTTGAATATGGGAAATACACTTATGTGTGAAGCTATTATATATCATTGTTTAGCCCTAACAAATGCTAAAGAGAACATGTAGATGGTAATAAGAGTTTTTGTTGTTTCTCTGAACAATTCTCCAAGTATTTTGTAAGCAAGGAGCATATTTCTTTGAATGTGGGAAATGAATTTGTATGTGAAGCCACTATTATCACCGTTGAGCTCCTCACAAATGCTAAAGAGAACATATAGATCCTTCAATTATGTGAATGTTAAATGTCCTAAACATTTTGAAATGATATGTTTACCTAAGGACGGCGACAATCTACAACACTCTTAACGGAATTTCTTTTATGGTACTTGGCAACAATGCATTTTGTATTACTCCCTATTTAAGATTTTCTAAGCTTGTTCTTCCCGTATTTAGCTCTTATCTTTGCTTTAAATCTTTTAAACCAATCATTTCATATGGAAATTTAGACGTGCAAATGAACTTCTTTATATTGTCAACATGCTCTCTCTCTCTCTCTCTCTCTCTCTCTCTCTCTCTCTCTCTCTCTCTCTCTCTCTCTTACACACACACACACATGTATGCACGCACGCACACAGACACGGGAGCATCTGTCTTGGTTAGTATGATGTTAATAGGATGTGTTCTCCTTTTATTATCGTGGGTTGAACGCTGATGACTTTGGTGTAATTGTGCCATCATGTGTCTGTATCAAACCAATGGGGGTGTTCAAGTCATGAAATCATTGTGTGTGTGTGTGTGTGTGTAGGTAAACTTTTACACAAAAAAGAAGTGTGTATAGGTAGGTAGGTAGGTAGATAGATAGATATAGGAAGAGAGTCATGAAGAGTGGAAACCAAGACTACTAGATTGTATTCCTCAAAAGAACTTGAATCCCTCCACTAAATAGACAATAATGAAAGTAGATCGTTTGGGTTATATATTAAGCCAAAGAAAATAGAGTAGATTAACTAAACTAAGACTAACTTTCGTAACGATACCTATGCATATGTTTCTACAATTTTTCCCTACAATGGTATATAGCTTTAGGACTCTAGAAATCTCTTTAGGATGCTACAATTTTTCCTTGCAATGGTATGGCTTTATGACTTTAGAAATGTCTGATGACAAATTCATCCATAGTAATATAGCAACCTTTGGAATTGCAAATAATTAAAATAATGTCATTTTTCAAATCCCCATTGATATTTTTTGTAGATCTCTCATCCCAAAGAGTTCTTGAAGGTGTACAAATGTATCGATGGAAAGGGTCATGGTGAAGAATATGCTTCATGTGAGCATGAAAGACGATATTGTTTACTATGTGGATACAAGGTTGACTGTCAGTAAGTGGAGTGGCCATAGTAATTGGATGCAAAGTTAACTGTCACAGTAAGTGGAGTGGCCATAGTCTTTTGAATGATGTTTAGTTTGTTGAGCCATGAAATGCAAGTTCAACTCAATGACAAACAATATCCAAAATCGGAATGTCTGTCATCAATGTCTTTGACAGATCACAAATTAAGTACCCATGAAGGTCAATGTCCCAATCTCAAGCATAATGCAAACCAAAAGTGAGAGTACCATGCACATATCTACGAACCCTTTTGGCTTCATTTCAATGTGTGATTGTGGGACAATGCCTAACTAACGGAGCAACTCTATAGCATAGGCAATATGAAGCTTTAGAGAACAAATAAATGAGATTGCCCACTTACCATCAAATTGTTGTGTCATACTCACTGAATTTGAGGCCTATTGGAAGTTGACCAAAGGGAGACGGGAGTTAGCCATACAAATCGGAGGAGCAAAAATTCATTCAACAACAATTGAAAATACGAAGTCTTGGGTTCCTTATGAAACCCCAAACTGACATAACTAGATTAACCTAACTAGAGTGAGCTTACATAACCCCAACATTGTAACATTCCTACAAATCTCTGCTCAATGGTATGGCTAAAGAACTCTGGAAATGTCTTAGTAGTACTTAGGGTTACCTAAAGTACCTGGTTGCACAAATTTTTCCATAAGAATATAGCAACGTATGGGAGTTTTCTTAAACTTTCCAACATGTTATCATGTCATTAAAAGTTTTATCAAAGATAGATGCCTCAGTAGATATAACACCTTAAGCAAAAAAAGACAAAAATATAATAGCCTAGTAACAAAGTTCAAAACTCAAATAGTAGACCTAGCTCATAGGAGACTTTGTCCACTTTAAATACCAGAACTATGTCATAGAATACTTTGTCCACTTTAACATGGGAATTGAATATCGTGGGAACGAATCTGCAATGAGACAAATCAAAAACAACACTGTACAAAATCATGAAAAAGTATTGTGCAGAAAAGAAATCAAACGTCTCTTGGGGTTTTCTAAAACTGCTTGATTTAAAGAACAGATTCACAAACTTGTTCACTAAAACACAAATGATCCTGAGTCATTTTCATCCTTTCATTCTCCTGTCTAAGTTCGCCTCACCTATGTTTCTTTCATGCTATCATCAACATTTCAAGTAAGAGAAATAAACGCTACCATATTTACACTAGGATTGCCAATAGTTCCCACAGGAAAACTTTCCATTCTTTAAAACATAAAAGCAATTCACATCTCTGACAAGAATAGTTTGCCGTTCTACTTGGATATAAGTGCTATAGCTGAATGAGTCTCTGCAAACCCGACGATTTTTTACATGTATGGGGACCCCCTTGGGTGTATTAGTCAGGGTACAAGCAATAGCCAACTTCTCACTGTGCTGATACTCAAATTCCTTTAGATTGTCAGATATGTCCGGGGACAGTCAATGCAACTCTGGCACATATCCTTCTTCCCTTATTTTGAAAGAAAGATCTTCTAGCTTTGCATATATAATTGCTTTGGGAAGGTCCTGTATCCCCTACCAAAAATGGATGCACAATTCTGCTGCCATCAGTCCAACTCTGTCCTGGCTTCTTCCATGCGTGTTCTTTTAGTCTCATTAACTCAACCTGCTTAGCGTCCTCCTGCATGTGAGCATCTGCATAGATGTTAGACATCAAGACATAAGCTGCAGCATCCTTTCTATCCAATTCCACTGCATGTTCAAAGGCCCACCTTCCAACCTCCACATTGGCCCACTTCCGACAAGCACCCAACACAGTATGCCACAACACAAGATTAGGATTGAATGGCATATTCTTTATCATCACTACTGCCTTGTCTAATTGGCCTGCACGGCCAAGGAGATCAACCATGCAATTGTGGTGCTCGATAGTTGGAGTGATGCCATAGTCTTTGCTCATGGCCTCAAAATATGTAAGGCCCTTTTCCACTAGACCAGTGTGACTGCATACGGTAAGAATGCTAAGGAATGTGACCCCATCTGGTTTCATGTCTTCAGCTCTCATTCTGTCGAGCGTAAGGAAAACGTTTTCACTCTCTCCTAGCTGGGCATACCCTGCGATAAGTGCGTTCCACGAGACAGCATCTCGAACTGCAAGTTTGTCAAAAACTTCCTGTGCTTTTCCAAGCAAGCCACACTTGCTATACACATCAATCAAGGTGCTACCAACCAAAGGATATCTTTCCAACAACCCCTTTCCTGCAATCTCAGAATGTATTTCTCGGCCCTTGTCTATGGCTCCTATGCTGCCACAAGCTCTCAAGCTGCAAACAAATGTGACCACATCAGGAGACACACCCTCCCATCGCATCTGTTCAAAACAGTTCAGTGCATCCTGACCAAGGTCATGTTCCGCATACCCTGCGATAAGTGCATTCCACAAGACTGCATCTCGAGCTGGAAGTTTGTCGAACACTTCCTGTGCTCTCGCAAGCAAGCCACACTTGGCATACATATCAACCAAGGTGCTACCAACAAAACGATCTCTTTCCAGCAACCCCTTTCTCGCAATCTCAGCATGTATTTCTTGGCCCTTGTCTATGGCTCCTATGCTGCCACAAGCTTTTAAGCTGCAAACAAATGTGACCGCATCAGGAGAGACACCCTCCAATTCCATCTGTTCGAAACAGTCCAGTGCATCATGACCAAGGTCATGTTCAGCATACCCTGCAATAATTGCATTCCATGAGACTGTATGTCGAAATGGAAGTTTGTTGAACACTTCCTGTGCTTTTGCAAGCAAGCAACACTTGGCATACATATCAACCAAGATGCTACCAACAAAAAGATTCCCTTCCAATAACCCCCTTCTCGCAATCTCAGCGTGTATTTCTTGGCCCTTGTCTATGGCTCCTATGCTGCCACAAGCTTTTAAGCTGCAAACAAATGTGACCGCATCAGGAGGGACACCCTCCAATTGCATCTGTTCGAAACAGTTCAGTGCCTCCTGAGAAAGGTTATGTTCAGCATACCCTGCGATAAGCGCATTCCACGAGACTGCATCTCGAACTGGAAGTTTGTCGAACACTTCCTGTGCTGTTGCAAGCAAGCCACACTTGGCATACATATCAACCAAGGTGCTACCAACAAAAGGATTTCTTTCCAGCATTCCATTTCTTGAAATCTCAGCATGTATTTCTTGGCCTTTGTCTATGGCTCCCATGCAGCCACAAGCTTTCAAGCTGCAAACAAATGTGACCGCATCAGGAGAGACACCCTCCAATTGCATCTGTTCGAAACAGTTCAGTGCATCCTGACCAAGGTCATGCTCAGCATACCCCGCAATAAGTGCTGTCCACGAGATTGCATCTCGAACTGGAAGATTGTCAAACACTGCTTGTGCTTGTGCAAGAAAGCCACACTTGGCATACATATCAACCAAGGTGCTACCAACCAAAGGATCTCTTTCCAACAACCCCTTCCTCGCAATCTCAGCATGTATTTCTCGGCCCTTGTCTATGGCTCCTATGCTGCCACAAGCTTTCAAGCTGCAAATAAATGTGACCACATCAGGAAAGACACCCTCCAATTGCATCTGTTCAAAACAGTTTAGTGCATCCTGACCAAGGTCATGTTCAGCATACCCTGCGATAAGTGCATTCCATGAGACTGCATCTCGAACTGGAAGTTTGTGTAATACTTCCTGTGCTTTTGCAAGCAAGTCAGACTTGGCATACATATCAACCAAGGTGCTACCAAGATAAGGATTTCTTTCCAACAACCCCTTTCTCGCAATCTCAGCATGTATTTCTTGGCCCTTGTCTATGGCTCCTATGCTGCCGCAAGTTTTCAAGCTGCAAATAAATGTGACCACATCGGGAGAGACGCCCTCCAACTGCATCTGTTCGAGACACTTCAGTGCATCCTGACCAAGGTCATGTTCACAATACCCTGCGATTAGTGCATTCCACGAGACTGCATCTCGAACTGGAAGTTTGTCAAATATTTCCTGTGCTTTTGCAAGCAAGCCACACTTGGCATACATATCAACCAAGGTACTACCAACAAAAGGATCTCTTTCCAACAACCCCTTTGCCGCAATCTGGGCATGTATTTCTTGGCCTTTCTCTATGGCTCCTATGCTGCCACAAGCTTTTAAGCTAAAAATAAATGTGACCGCATCAGGAGAGACACCCTCCAATTGCATCTGTTCAAAAAAGTTCAGTGCGTCCTGACCAAGGTCACGTTCAGCATACCCTGCGATAAGTGCATTCCATGAGACTGTATCTCGAACTGGAAGTTTGCCGAATACTTCCTGTGCTTTGGCAAGCAAGCCACACTTGGCATACATATCAACCAAGGTGCTACCAACAAAAGGATTTCTTTCCAACAACCCCTTTCTCGCAATCTCAGCATGTATTTCTTGGCCCTTGTCTATGGCTCCTATGCTGCCACAAGCTTTCAAGCTGCAAACAAATGTGACCGCATCAGGAGGGACACCCTCCAATTGCATCTGTTGGAAACAGTTCAGTGCATCCTGACCAAGGTCATGTTCAGCATACCCTGCAATAAGTGTAGTCCACAAGACTGCATCTCGAACTGGAAGTTTGTCGAACACTTCCTGTGCTTCTGCGAGCAAGCCACACTTGGCATACATATCAACCAAGGTGCTACCAACAAAACGATCTCTTTCCAACAACCCCTTTCCTGAAATCTGAGCATGGATTTCTCGGCCCTTGTCTATGGCTCGTATGCTGCCACAAGCTTTCAAGCTGCAAACAAATGTGACCGCATCAGGAGAGACGCCCTCCAATTGCATCTGTTCAAAACAGTTCAGTGCATCCTGACCAAGGTCATGTTCAGCATACCCTGCGATAAGTGCAGTCCACGAGACTGCATCTCGAACTGGAAGTTTGTCGAAGACTTCCTGTGCTTTTGCAAGCAAGCCACACTTGGCATACATATCAACCAAGGCGCTACCAAGATAAGGATTTCTTTCCAACAACCCCATTCTCGTAATCTCAGCATGTATTTCTTGGCCTCTCTCTTTATCTTTCAGCCTCGCACAAGCCTTTAGTAAGGCCATGAATGTATACCCACTAGGATGTACACAATCCTCCTGCATTTTTCGGTGCAATACGAAAGCATGCTGTAACTGGCCACATCCAACATAACCTCTGATGAGGGAAGTCCAGGAATGCTCATTCCGATCAACCAACCGATCAAATACCTGCTGGGCATCACAAATTCTTCCAAGTTCCACCAACATTGGAACGAGGTAGTTCCCGAGTGACTTATGAGCTTCCAGCCCACTCTTGCGCAGGTAGGCATGCAAACGCAGGGCATGCGCTGGATTTTTGTGTTTTCTGCAATTGCGCAAGATGCCTGTCAAGTTTTCAACTGAAGGCGGATGGGGCATGCGTTCCAAAGAAGCGAGTGTCTCCTCTAAGCTAAGCTCTGGCAGTGGGCTGTGCATGGCGCAATTTGCAGTCTCCATTTTCAGGAGCTTGCCTTTAATCCAACTTGGATTGTACCAGCCCTCTATTCATAGCGACTTCTGCTTGAAATCTGGCTTTTGGGTGTGTACAGGAGACGCGTCAGAATTCAATCTACAGCTAAAAAAGGATTGAGTTCAAAACGTACCTTTGTTGTTTCGAATCAAACCACTGGGAGGGATCGGTGAAGTACTCGCGCTCAATACTTGATCTATCTGCTTTTGCAGAAGAGTGACGGCAAAGGCGGAGGAGTTGTCTGTCGTCTCACTTTTGCCAACAAAATGCTTTAGTTGTTTTAGACATCTAGCCTCCCCGGCCGTAGTGTAATAAAAATCAAGAAGAACTTTGAGGAATTGAAATGCTTATGGAAGGGGGGAAGGCATAGTGGAGAGTGTGCGAGTGATCGAATAGAGCCATAATGACTGGCCGAGGCGACTACCCTCTCTGAGGCAGTTTCCCGGTTTCATCGGATACCGCCCGGTTTCATCGGTTTCTTCTCGCTAGCGGTACACCGTCGCCATATTTCTCGCAAAGAGCAGTCAAAACATTTTTTGGTTAATGTCACCACTTTGAGCGGTTTAATGAACAAATCTATATAAAGTCCATGTCAGCCAGCCGATTAACGCACAATGTCCAAAATTATAAAAAGTCCATGTCAGCTAGCCGGTTAGTCCACTTTTTGATTAGAATACTCAAACCTCATAATTGTTTTTTTAGTGGGACATTAATTGCAGTGAACTACAGCTTGAACTGGGCCAATTGGTAGCTACATGATTCGTAGTTGACATCGCCTTGTTCGTATGACAGTTTGAATGTTGTTTCAACACAAATGTCCATTAAGTCTTTGTGCTTCATTTGATTGACTTTTGTCAAAAGAAATTTGTTTGAAATGATGCTTTTGAGCCGTTCAAGTATTTTCAACAGTGGTCTAACTAGAATCAGCATAATCGAGGTCCATAGCAAACTTCTTCAATTCAATGGCAACTTACAACATCTTGTTGCTTGTCCACCCAAGGTCTTCAAATTCAATCCAAGCAAATGGATATATTTTTAGATAGTCCTTATATCCAATTGAGCACATCTAGGACACCATTAAAAATATCAAGAATGGCAATATTGAACCGAAACTTTTTCTAGATGTCTAACAAAGCCAAAAAATTTGGGATCTAGCATAGTTCTTTGCTTTGTCAAAGACACCCAATAACATGTCCTAGAAGGCAAGCACTCCAACTGTGCAAAGTGAATCCAATTTTAAATTCAAGCATCCTCCAAGCATTCTTGGTGTTGTGGCAAGTCATAAATATGTGAAAAATGTCTTCTTGATAGGTGTTGCTCCATCCATTTGACTTACCAATGTTGTTAGGTATAGCATTACTCTAGAGGGATTGATAGGATCATGCATATAAGGACATCTTTTTTTAAAGGAACATTAATGTCCCATATTGCTTGTGAAATCATTATCACGCTTCCCCATTTTGTATTCAAGTATCTAATATGTTTAGAGCTGGATAGAGGGAAGTGATGGATAGGGAAGTGCTTTTGATGACTATTCTAGGATAATTAGATGCATTGGAAACAAACAAAGGTAGAATGGGTCCAGATGTAATCTTTGATAGAATCAATGCTTGTTGATCCCTATTGTTCAAGCCAAATTGCCTCCTTATGTCCAACCAAGGCATCCACTAATAAATGGTCTCTGAAATTAGAGCAAGTTTATATTATATTAAAAACATTACATAAACCTTGGTACTATCATCTGTCCAGAGGACACTGCAACCTTCATTGTCATTGAGCTACAACAAAATGGTAATAAAACAAAATCGCATGTTAGCACATTCATAGTCTTTTGAGCAAGTTGTAATCCCTATGATCTAGTCACATAGAGTGATAGCCTACAAGCCCTTGGTGAATCTGATGAATCTCTCCTAAGGCACATCTTTGACACCATGAAAACATGAGATCATCTTTTAAGAATGTGCACCTATGTTCAAGTAATCTGCCTAATGGAAGCTTCATTAATTGCCTCAAGGCTCATAACTTGCTAGTTTGAATCTACTCCAAGTGGGTGAGATGCATGGTTCCTCTCCCCTATCTTGGTCTTCAATGCTAATGAACCTAGCTCCTAAACTACTTAGTGCAAAATGAGATGGTAGATATGCCTGTCCATGATACTTTTGAAAGTGATGCTAGCTATTAGAGTCATGCTTACACAGAAGTGTGATTTCTAGTCGAATAACTTAATCAACTTAGAATTTTGGAACTTTTTACAAATTGTGTATTTTTTAAATATTCAATGATGTTTAGCCTCACTACAACGGTAGTACAGACAATGATTCTTAGCGTCAATACAATGGGAGTACAAATCTTTGGACAAAACCCCCTCTGGGAAATCCAGAGTTCTAGATCAAGACTCAACTATAGGACTATTTCAATGATCTTCCTTTTCAAACTCGGACTCAGATGTACATTTGATTAAGAATCATCCAAGAAAGTAACCACTGGAAGCCCTTATCCTGGTACCAAGTCGAGGAAACCACATAATGGTCTTGGTCCCACTTATCCCTGAAACACAAGAAACTCGGATTCTATGTGTTAGGGTTAGTATAGAAACCTTAGACTCTAGAACACATAGCCAACAACAGAAGCGGTTAGCATTTTCAACATAAATGAGGTTAGAACCTTTGAAAATTCAAGGGAAAATGTTCATATAAATAAAATTAGTTTTAGAAAGCCCTATTTGCATGGGTACATTTTCAAACTGGGACTCAGATGTACATTTGAATAAGAATCATCCAAGAAAGTAACCACTGGAAGCCCCTAGCCCAAGTGGAGGAAACCACATAATGGTCTTGGTCCCACTTATCCCTGAAACACAAGAAATTCATATTCTATGCATTAAGGTTAGTATAAAAACCTTAGACTCTCGAACACATAGCCCACAACAGAAGCGGTTAGCATTTTCATCATAAACGAGGTTAGAACCTTTGGAAATTGAAGGGAAAATGTTCATATCAATAAAATGAATTTTAGAAAGCCCTATTTGCATGGGTAGAGGGGTCATCGGGATTTTTTTTTTGAGAGACATAATTAAAGTATTCAAATAACTCCTAAAAACTATTCTAACATAGATAACAAGTCAAATACTATAATTAGGAAATAAAATATTAAAAATCGTTTTTTCAACTTTTCACAGCTTTTTTGGCTTGCTTTTGGTGTTTTCTCAGCTTTTTGTAGCTTTCTGCTTTCACCCAAAGTCTATATAAAGTTTGGGATCAGTTCTAACCAGTCACAATTTCCCTCTCTACAAATTTGTACCCTCTCGCTACTACTTTCTTTTGCAAATTTCCCCTCTTCCAAGCCATGCTCCTATTGTCCAACTTGATGAATTGCTAGAATTTTTGCTTTAGCATACCTTTCTTCCTTTCCAACACCCAAGAAGAGTCATGAGACAAGTACTCTTCGCTTATTTCACTTTGATCAATCACTACACTTTCTTTTAAGTGCAATTAATTAATCTGCGGCCTAGGATCCAGTTAACCCTATAACTTAAACAGATTACATCTAGCTTTAAACAACTCATAATTCTACAAAATTGGAACGATCTTTTAGCTCTCAGAAAACCCTATAAATTAGATACTCATGGACTGGGTTTTGAGGTCATTTCCAACTCACAAGACTATAAGATCTAGGTTTGTCCTCATTGACTAAGCGTCATAGCCTAACACACCAAGTCTCACCCCCAAGGCCATTGAAGGTGTTAGGAATAGAATAACTAGGTATGGTGAGTCCTTTTGGATGTACGAAGCGTCATCAATATTGTATGACATGTTGGTAATCTAATACCAGGTGGAGGGTCATCTGGTAAGATAGTCATTTGACACGTAACTTCTTTGGGGTGAAGTCCATCCCATGCACTAGCTTTTGACATCCTATCTCATTGGATGTGACTAAGATGGATATTGAAGATCCATGGCCATGCTGAAAATGGCAAAGAAGAGATAGTGTTGAAGATGCTAACAAATGACCATAGTGAAGATGGTAGACATAGGCCATGTTGGAGATGGCAAACCAAGACTGTATTGAAGACGGTAGATCAAACTAAAGGTAAAAGAGCCACACCAAAGATGATTGGTTGCATTGAAGGTGATAGATCACACTAAGGGCGATGGACTTAGCGATGGATCGCACTGAAGGCGCAAGCGCTATACTAGAGATAGCAATGCATGGTGATCAACCATGAAAAGAGAGTACTCTGAGTTGCCGATGGAGATGTGCACATGGTAGCAGACGATGCCCGACCAAGCTCTAAAGTCTTGTCACAAGAATTCACATAGAAGAATACACACGTTTGGTCAATAAAAACGAGATCTCAAGAAAGTAAAAATAATGATTAAAAAATATGGCAGCGAGAAAGAGCCATCATTACACTAGTTGGTCGTATACTCCTTCCCTGAATTGAGTGTATTGTGTCAATAGCTAGTTGGATTATGGAGAGATTGGTTGGAGTATCTTAATTGATGAGTGATTAACAAAAACCTACCTAATGGGTGACTAATAATGGACTAATTATTAAATGTCTAATTGGCTAGAGTGTTAAATGCAAAACTAGCAGATTAGACAAAATTGAGTGAGACATGGTTTGCTAGGTCCTTTCTACATGCTAGCTATCCCAAGCTTGAGGCCCACCTTGCATTGTGGCAATAAAAGTTGTATATCACTAGCCAGACATAGAATTGCAATGGCATTATAGTTGGGAGAAGATCTTGACCAATGAGGTCTCCATCAAGTAATCTTCCTATGGTAGAGAACATTCTAGGCATGTCCATGAAGACATTGCAAAAGGATTTTATGTTCTACCTTCTTTGACTTCCTTGCCACATGTGGGAAATGAGAGGGGGTGTTCGATATAGGATGATCATCTCCAGATGCGAGAGCCGTACTGAGGTGGAGATACTAAAGGATATGGGGGAAAGGAAATCCCTTTTTTGTATTTCCTTCCATTTTTGAAAAAAGGCATCCTTCCCAGAGGCCTTCTGTGAATAAGGGTGCACTAGCCTACAAGATAAGGGGAATAAAACCTTTCCTAAGGCCAAATATGGAGGGGGGTAGGGAAGCTAGGTCTTGCTAGCCCCTCTAATCATGTAAGCCTAACTTACTAGATCAACCATGTTTGCGAGGCAAACTGCCCTTAGTTGGTTTCAAGGGACTTAATTTAGGCCCCCCTCTCTTATCGATAGGGTATATATTGGTTCCTATTCCTCCTCTATCTCTATCATATTAAAGTCTACTATTAGGCATGTAAATATAGGGAGGAGGTATGCCTTTTTACTAATATGACTACTACTACTACTTTTTCCCTATAATATCCTTGATGAACCTAAGCTTATTTGCCTAGATTTTGCAATCTATCTCCCTTCTTTTAGAGGCGTGTTAAAGATAGTTAACAATATGCCACCGCGGGTTAAATGATGTGATTTGATGGACAATGGCAAGTCTGTAGAGCCAGGATTGTGTCTTGGAGCTAGATGGGCCCAAGAGGATGGTAAAAGAATGAGAAGGGAGAGTGGTATAAAGAGATTAGGGTTGGCCCTCCCTTCAAAAGGTGACTTGTATAAAAGGCCAAATGTTTGACTTTGGTCTTCATTGTTGTTTGCATGAGTTTGAATACAAGCTCCCTCTTCTCTTCCAAGAGAGTATTTTGGGTGTTCTCTTGTTTCCATTATAGTGCCTTTGTGGTTGTCACTCTATCCCCCTTCACTCCCTTCTCCTTCTTCCCTTCCTCCTCCCTTCTTCCTCCTTCTTCCTCTCTCCTCCCCTCTTCCCCTTCCCTCTTCCTCGCGTGAAACCACATTGCAACAATCCAGAGGCCGCTTGAGTGACACTTGCGGACGGCTCGTGCTATGCATTGCTCCCACAAGGAGTAGCCGGGAGTGGAAGCTCCGTCGGCATATCTTCAACTACCCCGCGACACGTGAGTCACCGCTGAGACCCACCACATTTTTGGCACTGTTGTCGGGGAGAAAAGGTATGCTTTTGCATTTGCACTTACCTTCCTTCGATATCTACCCATTGCACAAGTCTTCAAACCTAACTTGGAGTTTGCTAGTGGAGTTGTACGAGAGAAGAGAGGTGGAAAGTGAGAGAGGACGGAAATCTGTTTTTTCATGTAAGAATGCCCTTTGTGAGCATGGGAAGCTTGTTTTTTATGCTTTTTGGTGTTTCAATTATAGGAACTTAGTAGGCTTGATTGCTAAGGTGTGTGTGTGGTCTAATCACCTAAAAAAACAACAAAAGTAAGGATTTTTGTCAAGTTTTAAAGTAGTTTTATGTTCTAGAACTCCCCTTTTCTGAGTTTTTGCATTTTGTCTTTTAAAAGTGTTTTTTTTTCAAGTTTTTTTCATTGAGTAGGTAGATTAGGTAGTTTAGCATCCTCCCATCACAAAAAAACTTGTAATGTATCCCGCTAGTCAATGGGGGGATGTAGTGTTTTGTTAGCATCCCCCCAGCTGAGGGATGTAGTGGCTCCTTGTTATGGAATGATTGTTGGAAGTAGGATGAGTAATTCCTCTGGAACTAGCACCTCAGGGTTTGTGTGAGCCGAGTTGAGTACTTGTGACCATTCAAAGAAGGAATAAGAAAAAGAAAAAGAGAAATCTAAGGGGTAAGTTAGTAGGAAGAAGGTGTTAGTAGGGATTGATGTAAGATCCTAGTGGTGTTAGTGTTCGTAGAGTAAGTACAGTGCATTCTCATGCTCCTCTTAAGTCCCAAATTTGATTTGAGTGGGACTTCTAATGGATTTTCATCAAACTATGTCTTTGTAATGCCATGTTTAAACATCCGGAGTTGTGAATGACATTTTGTCTTGCTTCTCTATATTGAAGTGCCTTCAAAATCCATTTTATGGATTAGATTTCATTGAGGGCATTGCTTGGAAGTATTTGTTCCCAATAAGGTTGTTGCACCATCTAGGGCTTTATTTGTTTGAGTCATCAAATCAAGAGGAGTTTGATAATACACCATACAAACTCCTAAAATGAGGAATATGGCTGAAGAGGTTTATAGACGGGGGATTCTAGGAAAGGCTTCTCAACTAGCACTGAAAGAAAAGAAAAATAAAGAAAAGGGGATGAGTAGAAGTTAGATAGTTAATGGTGATGTTAGTAAAGGAATGTGAAAAAAGCTTTGAGGGTCACAAGAAACTCATCGAAATGCATATTGGTGTCATCACCTTCACCCTGGAGTTGAATGCATCCTTGAGAGCTACTTGTGGAGAACCACTTGTCCTTCCATGTGTGAACTCAAATTCAAGACAATGACTTAGGCATAAGTCAGTGCCCTATTTTGTTTTGGCTCTGCTGAAGGGATGTGTTGTTGATGCTGCTTGGTGTATTGACTTTCCATAGTGTTTGTATCTCATCTTCCCGACCAAGGAGCCATTGGGCTGATGTACTTGTGATTTGTTGAGTGTGCCGTGCTGAGAACTTGAAGAGGACCGACCTCCTATTTTCACCTAGTCCTATTTTCACCTCAGACTTCCACATGTAACATATTGACCAATTGTGACCCATACCTAGCAAGATCATCATTTTGTAGACCAACAGAGGAATAGAAATTGTATAGCTATCCGCGACCTCATGTAAGTCTGATAATCACATTGAAGGAGAGTTTGTAAGACATTACTAGAGATCTTGTTGGCGAGTAGTTGTCATCCCGTTGGCAACAACGTTTCTTGAAGTTCTTTGAGATCCTTGATTGCAGCATTAGGTTCTTGTGGAGATACTCCATTTTTAGGAGTAGGTTCTTGTGGATCTACTATCGGCATGTTTCTTGTTGTCAGTGTTGCACCATTGAACATTGCAATTTTCCACATGTACCACTTCTGTGATACTCATCGTAATAAAGTGAGATATGTTCGATGTATTAAGTGTGAGTAGGATCACAATGTCTCAGAGATCTTTTGCTTTTGTTGAGCCCAAGTTTCACTGGGAAAGTTGTCAGGGATGAAGATAATTTGCTATTCACATTGGAAGGTTCATGTGGGACTTCCATTGTGATGGACATGTGGCCGATTGTTGCGTAGCTTCCCTGATGATAGATGCCAAATTTCTCAGTAAGGAAGGTTCTTGTGAGGCTCCCAATGTGGATTCAGCTTTTGTCTTGGCAGGTTCTTATGTTACTGCTAGTTGCCTTGAAGATGATGCAATAAATTGGTATCCCTTTTGATAGACTTGTGATCGAGCAGGTTCTTGTGTTGCTATCTCCCATTTTGAGACAGGTTCTTGTGTAACTACTCGAGAGGAAGTAGATGAATTCCTTTGCGTATGATCCTCCTACATTGGTGCTTTTCCCTTGTCCTTGCAAGTAGGTTCTCGTTGTTCTTGGCATCTTTGCAAAGTAGGTTCTTGTGTGACTACTATTGGTGCATCTACACTTGTTGATGCTCTTGTATTGATAGATTTTGGGCTCCGCTCCTGCTTTTGCGATGGTGCTAGTGTACATTTAGGCTTAGGGAAAGCATAAATGGGTTGTTTATTGCTCTGGTGAGGCTTGGGTACCCATATATAAGAGTTGCCAAGGTAATATCCCTGGGCCTCGAGTAGTCTTGTGGGAACCCATCGGTATTGTACCTTTCTTGTTGGATGGTGTCTTCTTCTCCTTTGATGTTGAGGTTTGTTGTTTATATGAGGAGGTGGTTGGCGATGGTGAGGCTTGATGTTTAGAGGAGGGGGTGGATTCATCTATTGAGGTCTCTTTGGAATCCAAAAATATGATTCACCCTCAAAGTATCCTTGAGCCTTCAATAGATCCTTTCGGACCCATATTTGCTTGGTTGCCTTTTGTCTTCGTCTTCTTCCTTGGTGGCATCCTTGTCAAGGTGGGGAGGTGGAAGTAGTTGCTGATGTTGATCCTTGGCTAGTAATTGGTGCATCTTGAGGGGATGATTTATCACCAAATAACCCTTTGTAAGTGTCTTGGATCGAGCTTTTACCAAGAATGGTGGCTTCCATTAAGGTACCTGTAGGAGCTACAAAAAACTTGCTAGACACAACGTAATTGTCGAAGGAGACATTTAACATTAAAGAACCAATAACCTTAATGTAGGTGCCCTCTATGGATTGAAATTTAGAATCACATATTTGAAGGTGTACCTAGCCAAGATGCTTTAATGTTTCCCAGGAGATGAGGTTGTGGCCTGATCGTCCATCTACTATGGCCTGTATTCGGCACATTGCACCTCCTGATGTTAGCTCTACCCAAAGTTGAGATGGAGTCATATCTATCTTGTTAGGATCAAGGGAATTGTCAATTCCTAATTCAATTTCATTAGGTAGCACCACTCTTGTGGTGTAAAAAGGTGTAATGGATCTAAGTTGTTCATCCTCAAGGTACATCGTCTGAGTGCCCTCAGTAGTTGGTGGATTAATTGCCATGAGTGTATGCATCCAAAGAGTTGAGTCTTCTAGATCTGGTAAACGAGCACACCAAGGTT
Organism: Dipteris shenzhenensis; assembly: GCF_047967505.1. Taxonomy (NCBI): domain Eukaryota; kingdom Viridiplantae; phylum Streptophyta; class Polypodiopsida; order Gleicheniales; family Dipteridaceae; genus Dipteris; species Dipteris shenzhenensis. Next base: position 16,750,043 of record NC_141600.1, read on the forward strand.
CATCGAGACTCTTTTCACTATCCTCTTTCTCATATTTTTTAACTAGCTTTACCGGCACAGACCGATATCTGATTCAGCTGCAAATAAATTTGCAGACATAGTGTGCCTTCCATGCTCAAAGATCAACCCTCACGACTTGTTGATCTTTCCTTAGATAAATGTTGTTGGAGCGCCAATCATGGACCAATCCTACCATACGCAAGAAAGGTGTTCCTAGAATAGCCTCATACCCAGGGTTGTTTTGGAAATCCATTACAACGAGGCACACCTGATATGTGAGACCACAGGTTTTGATTTTAATGTCCTTGAGTAATCCTATGAGATGCCCTTGCCTGCATTATCTAATTTAACTACCAAGGAAGTACTACCTTGGTCGGTACTTTCCCACTTTTCCTAGCATTGTTTTGTGATGATGCTAACACCTGCTCCTCCGTCCAAGATTGCCATGGCTTTCTTATCACGGAAGGAGATGGGTGTCATTGCATTCGAGTCATCACTCTCAAAATATTGGCCCAATTTGTTGACTAGCACCCTTGGAATGTCTCGAGCCTGATTGGGAGATTCAACATTATCAGGATTTGTGGGTTGGGGTGTCACTATTTGCCCATTCATCCAATCCGAGAGGTCTCTCCATAGAGTAGGATTACCCCATAATAGTGTTGCGATGGGCATCTTGATCTCAGTTGACAGGAATGAGGCTAATCCTGCAGTGTCTTGAGGACCAGTCATAGATTTCATGCCTATTGATTTAGACTCCTCTAAGCCATAAAAGGACATGTTGTCATCCTCCTCCTTTAGTTGTTGCAAGGCGGGGTCTTCTTCAAACATCCATTGCATTAGGGTGGAAGGGCATGACACACCTTCTTCCTCTACCCTTTCATGTATTTGCAAGGCTTTTGAGGCTCGAGCATTTATATCATATCTAGGATGAATTGTGTCAGTACTCTTGCTTGGCTTGAGACTTTGCTGATATCCCTCTTGGCACTTGTGTACCAATTTATGCGCCTCGGGGAGACCTTGTTTCCCCACCCATGGGTTGGAATATTCACTATGACCCTTAGGTGTTGTAGCTTGGCCATGGGTTGAAGCCATTATCGGTGCCTCATTTGCCTCATGCAGGTGGTTGTTGTTGGTACCATTTGAGAGATTATCATCAAAGGAAGATGATGTTGGTAGGGAGGCTGTATCTTCATCCGACCCATCTTGAATGATGACCTTGTTTTTTCCCTTCCCAATCTTCATTGCACCCTTGTTGCTTACTTGTGCTGGTTCAATTGCGTCTCTAGGCTATGACATGCTAGCTTTATCCCTTTTGGCTTGTTTGCGAAGCTCTTTATTTAGGGCTTTAGCTTGCAACCTCGTGATTACATTCAAGGGTACTGATGACACTTGGCCTCTGTCAATGGTTAACAAGTTAATGCTTGTGGACTTAGATGGCCTTCTCATCAGTCAATCCTTAAAAAGATGGTCCACACACAATGGTAGTGGTGTATTAGACACTGGTGCACACATGATTGGCTGCTTAGATTGCCCCTTATATGGACACTCATTGGCCAGGTGTGGCCCTTGACACATATGGCATTGAATGGGTTGTACCTTGGTCAAGTTGTTCCCATTTTTTGAGGAATCGGTAACGTTTGGTAGACCGGAATGTGTTTTGGTCACCTTGTATAGTGTAGTGACTTATAATGTTGGACCGATTGGCATTGTCACCATTTTGGGGATAGTTGTGTCCACTGTAGGTTGGTTTGGGGTCTCCCCAATCACTAGGTAGCTCTTCCACCAATACTTGATTCAGGGGAGTAATCCATGGAGGTGGTGGCTGAGGTCTCAATACTGGCAAGGGTAATGGAATATTTTGAGCCTACAATTGCCCTTTATTGGCTAATGTGCTCCTTGTATTGCCAATTGTGCATGATTGGAAGGATTGGGCGGTGCAGGCAGTGGTAGCTGTGACCTTTGTTTATACATGGGTTGAGGAATCACCCTAGGATAATGACATTGGGATGTGTCATGATTTCCCCAACGAACACAATGGGCATAGTAGAGTGTTGGCCTATGGCTCTAGGACGAGGGCATTCCTGAGTGGGATGATTTGCAGTGCATACCCCACACCATATGTTATCTCTTTGTGGAAAGAGATGGGGGTTTCTAGGAGCATCTTTTGGTGCTTCTATATTCCATTGTTGGCGCAACTTGTTTAATAGATCCGTGGCCCCAACTCTTCCATGTTGAGCACCTTGGGCATAATGCTTGCATCCCTAGTTGCTTCTGAGGTTGAAGCCTGTGCTATTTGGGACATATCAGAGGAAGAAAAGGATTTATCCTTTTGGGGCATCTCCCTCATGTTATCCCCTAGGCGTATCGCCATCTTGTTGCATAGCTCAAACGATGTGGGATTCATAGCAAACAAATGATCATGCAGTTTAGCATTCCATAGCCCTATGAGGAAGCATGGTAGAAGTTGCACATTACTTAGATGTTTAGTCTTGGTGATATAGTCTCTTAAGTACTTACTGTCCTGCTTCACCTCATAAACCTGGTTAAGCGGGCTTCCCTTGGGACCACTGGGGCAAACCCCAGAATGAAGGATTTACACAATGTGTCCCAATTTATTTTCTCCTCAGGGTTTAAGGCTCTAAACCATTGTCCAGCCTTGCCATCAAGACTCAAGCTAAAAGCATTGACCTTGTCTAAATCGCTGATATCACCAAAGGTGTCACAGATTTGTTCAAACATGGTGCTTGCACTAGGATTCTCATAGCTTCGCCTGTAAGGACCGTTTGCAAAATATAGGAGGAGGTTGTGGTATGGTGGGCACTATCTCGTACATTGGTGGTCCTAATGAAGGGTTCCACGGATTTGATGGCACAAGGTTGGGATGGGAGGATCGAGGCCCACTAGTAGGGATTTGCATTGTGACTTGGGTCAAGTTGGGCCTAATAGGTTGGACTGGAGGTCCTCTAGGGAGTGGTATGTTCCTTGTAGGCATAGGCTTGTATGGGGTACTTGTTGGGTAGGGAATATCTTCCATGCTTTACTTCCAAGGAGGCATCATAGGGGATTCTGAGGTGGAGGGTCTTAACTATTGACCTTCAAGGTTACTCCTCTGACCCCTTTGCTATAGATTTTGGGACCCTAGTGAGAATGTGGGTCCAAATCCCTCCCCATAGGATTGTCTATCATCAAAGAATTGGTACGACGGGGGTTGATTGCCATTGGGTATTGTGGGACTTGGCTCCCTAAGTATTGCTTCGGACATCAATGGTTGGGCCGGCGTTTGAGCCTCTGACGTTGACTTAGTCTGTCTAGCAAATGGGTTCAACCACTCTACTAGGTCGGTCAATCCAAACCTTCCCATGATATTGGAAAAGGTTTCCCTTAATGTAGCTGCTGCCATAGATAGGGTAGGAGAGTGGAGATCACTGGGGATGGAGTCTAGAGCTACAGAGGCTCTAACATTGGGGGGTTCACTCGTGTCTCTATCCTGACTCATGGACTCTCCCAAGCTAGATAATTCAGGGTAGGGAGGTCGACAAGATGGTATTTGAGGCACTATTTTTAGGCTCGGGGTGATCTTGTAGGACTCTTCTTGATGTCAAATGCATGTGTTAGTATGTGCAATTGATGCCCCAATTCTAGGTTGAGTCTGCCTCAACGTGATTTATTTCAATGCGATTTGCATGCAAATTTCATCATTTCTTGATTCTGGAGGTCCCAATTTTCATGTGCTTTTTCTTGATTTTTGGGTTCCCAGAGCTATGGCGACGGTCGGCGGGATAGAGCTATGGCGGCAACTAGCGGGGTAGCAAGTGGGCACGATACGGCTATGGCAATGACCAGCAGGATACGGCTATGGCATCAAGTCAACACAAGTTTGACCGATGGGATACGGTTATGGCGTTGATCGATGGGATACGATTATGGTGCCGATCGGTAGGATAAGTGGACAACACCGGATGGTGGGATTGAACAGCGACGAGCAGTGAGATGGAGTAACACGATGGTGGCAGGGAATGATTATGACCAAGGATGGAGGGGTGGGTTCACTGCGCCAGCGGCGGGGTAGTAGAATAGCAACGGTCGATGGAAAACCATTACAGTGCCGATCAACAACTTGTCAGGTCGGTGTAGAAGAAGTAACTCTAACATGCATTAACTCCAGGCGGTAGGGTAACCCGTAGTCAAAGGTTACCTCAATAGGGAAGCGCTACGGTGCCGGGTCAATGTAGGTTGATCTATGGGATATGGTGTGGCACCGATCGATGAGATAGCACTATCACGCCGACCCGTGGGGATAGGAACATGCAGTTTCACCGACTGGTTTTTGATTATTTGTGAAGATTTGGAAGTTTTTGTTCATGTTTTTTTGTGATGGGGGGATGCTAAAGTACCTAATCTACCTACTCAATGAAAAAAACTTGAAAATAAAACACTTTTTGAAATCCAAAATGCAAAAACTCAAAAAAGGGGAGTTCTAGAACATAAAACTACTTCAAAACTTGACAAAAATCCTTACTTTTGTTGTTTCTTGAGGTGATTAGACCACACACACACCTTAGTAATCAAGCCTACTAAGTTCCTATCAACTTGAAACACCAAAAAGCATAAAAAACAAGCTTCCCATGCTCGCAAATGACATTCCTACATGAAAAAATAGATTTCCATCCTCTCTCTCACTTTCCATGTCTCTTCTCTCCTACAACTCCACTAACAAACTCCAAGTTAGGCTTCACAGATTTGTTCAAACATGGTGCTTGCACTAGGATTCTCATAGATTCGCGTGTGAGGACCATTTGCGATACAAGAGGAGGTTTTGGTATGGTGGGCACTATCTCGTACATTAGTGGTCCTAATGAAGGGTTCCACGGATTTGATGGCACAAGGTTGGGATGGGAGGATCGAGGCCCACTAGTAGGCATTTGCATTGTGACTTGGGTCAAGTTGGGCCTAATAGGTTGGACTGGAGGTCCTCTAGGGAGTGGTATGTTCCTTGTAGGCATAGGCTTGTATGGGGTATTTGTTGGGTAGGGAATATCTTCCATGCTTTACTTCCAAGGAGGCATCATAGAGGATTCTGAGGTGGAGGGTCTTAACTGTTGACCTTCAAGGTTACTCCTCTGACCCCTTTGCTATAGATTTTGGGACCTTGGTGAGAATGTGGGTCCAAATCCCTCCCCATAGGATTGTCTATCATCAAAGAATTGGTATGACGGGGGTTGATTGCCATTGGGTATTGTTGGACTTGGCTCCCTAAGTATTGCTTTTGACATCAATGGTTGGGCCGGCGTTTGAGCCTCTGGCGTTGACTTAGTTTGTCTAGCAAATGGGTTCAACCACTCTACTGGGTCGGTCAATCCAAACCTTCCCATGATATTGGAAAAGGTTTCCCTTAATGTAGTTGCTGTTGTAGATAGGGTAGGAGAGTGGAGATCACTGGGGATGGAGTCCAGAGCTATTGAGGCTCTAACATTGGGGGGTTCACCCGTGTCTCTATCCTGACTCATGGATTCTCCCAAGCTAGATAATTCAGGGTAGGGAGGTCGACAAGATGGTATTTGAGGCACTATTTTTAGGCTCAGGGTGATCTTGTAGGACTCTTCTTGATGTCAAGTCCATGTGTTAGTATGTGCAATTGATGCCCCAATTCTAGGTTGAGTCTGCCTCAACGTGATTTATTTCAATGCGATTTGCATGCAAATTTCATCATTTCTTGATTCTCGAGGTCCCAATTTTCATGTGCTTTTTCTTGATTTTGGGGTTCCCAGAGCTATGGCGACAGTCGACGAGATAGAGCTATGGCAGCGACTAGCAGGGTAGCAAGTGGGCACGATACGGCTATGGCAATGACCAGCAGGATACGACTATGGCATCAGGTCAACACAAGTTTGACCGATGGGATACGGTTATGGCGTTGATCGATGGGATACGGTTATGGTGCCGATCGGTAGGATAAGTGGACAACACCGGATGGTGGGATTGAATAGCGACGAGCAATGAGATGGAGTAACACGATGGTGGCAGGGAATGATTATGACCACGGACGGAGGGGTGGGTTCACCGCGCCAGCGGTGGGGTAGTAGAATAGCAATGGTCGGCAGGAAACCATTACAGTGCCGATCAACAACTTGTCAGGTTGGTGCAGAAGTAACTCTAACATGCATTAACTCCAAGCGGTATGGTAACCCACAGTCAAAGGTTACCTCGACAGGGAAGCGCTACGGTGCCGGGTCAATGTAGGTTGATCGGTGGGATATGGTGTGGCACCGATCGACGGGATAGCGCTATCGCACCGACCCGTGGGGATAGGAACATGCAGTTTCGCCAACTGGTTATTGATTATTTGTGAAGATTTGGAAGTTTCTGTTCATGTTTTTTTGTGATGGGGGGATGCTAAACTACCTAATCTACCTACTCAATGAAAAAAACTTGAAAATAAAACACTTTTTGAAATCCAAAATGCAAAAACTCAAAAAAGGGGAGTTCTAGAACATAAAACTACTTCAAAACTTGACAAAAATCCTTACTTTTGTTGTTTCTTGAGGTGATTAGACCACACACACACCTTAGCAATCAAGCCTACTAAGTTCCTATCAACTTGAAACACCAAAAAGCATTAAAAACAAGCTTCCCGTGCTCGCAAATGACATTCCTACATGAAAAAATAGATTTCCATCCTCTCTCTCACTTTCCATGTCTCTTCTCTCCTACAACTCCACTAACAAACTCCAAGTTAGGCTTGAAGACTTGTGCAATGGGTAGATTTCAAAGGAAGGAAAGTGCAAATGGCAAAGCATACCTTTTCTCCGACATCGGTGCCAAAAATGTGGTGGGTCTTAGCGGTGACTCACGTGTCATGGGGTAGTTAAAGATATGCCATCAGAGCTTCCAATCCTGACTACTCCTTGTGGGAGCAATGCATAGCACGAGCCATCCGCAAGTGTCACTCAAGTGGCCTCTAGATTGTTGCAATGTGGTTTCACGCGAGGAAGAGGGAAGGGGAAGAGGGGAGGGGAGAGGAAGGAGGGAGAAGGGAGCAGGAGGAAGGGAAGAAGGAGAAGGGAGTGAAGGGGGATAGAGTGACAACCACAAAGGCACTACAATGGAAGCAAGAGGACACCCAAAACACTCTCGTGGAAGAGAAGAGGGAGCTTGTTATCAAACTTGTGCAAACAACAATGAAGACCAAATTCAACCATTTGGCCTTTTATACAAGTCACCTTTTGAAGGGAGGGCCAACCCTAATCTCTTCATACCACTCTCCCTTCTCATTCTTTTACCATCCTCTTGGGCCCATCTAGCTCCAAGACACAATCCTCACTCTACGGACTTGCCATTGTCCATCAAATCACATCATTTAACCCCCGGTGCCATATTGTTAACTAATCTGTTAACAAGGCGATCTTGATAATACTTCTTAGCTATATGCTTTCAAAATTCTATAATAAATTGCAATAATTTTCTCATAATTTTAGCATTAGTTTTGAGGTGTACCTACTCATATAAGTTGTACTTGTGATCATGAGTTTGCTCTTCTAAATTCCAATAGCTACCATGTGATTTTCCTATGATTTATTCAACTTGCATTGGTGTTAAATACTCATTCCAGGTTCCACTTAATGCAATAGTTTTTAGCAACATCATGAGTCTTTGTTTCACATCCTTGCATTTAACAAAAGGAGGTATCTCTTTTGTGGCATCCTTTCCCACTCATCATGCCTTATTAAGCCATATAATAGGTCTACAAGACCATGCAATGTTGTGACATCTTGTGTCTTCTACAACACTATAAATGAATTGGATGCATGGATCCCTTGGACCTACTACTTGAATGACTATATAGTCATAAAAGAATTGGCCAAACGTCCACAAGCTTCCCAAGAGCAAGAGAGGTGATATCTTGCATGAGTGGAAGGGACACATCTTGAAGTTCAAGTTTGGGAAGAAAGGATGACTTGCAAAGGTGCGACACATCTACATGGAAAAAGATATGTGGCTGCATCCATCATTTAATCAATCTAGGATACCATCACACCATTAGTCTTTCTATCTATGCATGTTTTTCACCTGTAAGTGTAATGAGTCCATTTGGAAATTTTATGTTTGGTTTATCAGAGCTCTTATTCATGACATATGTTTTCCCTTCGAACTTTGAGGAGTGAGAACTAGTTGAGTCATTTATAGGCAAGTTCACTATAATTCATTGAGGGTTTAGGTAAGCAAATGCATGCTGGGGAGAATTTGGCCTCCTTGCGAAAGAAGAATGTGTATTGGTATAATGTAACAAACATCACTCCAAGGACATCATCAAGGCTGTCTGCAAAGCATTGTACCACCACAACTTCAAGACACGGATTGCACCATGGTGGACTCAAGGACATTGCAATCGTACAAGGATAAGATGACAAAGGATGTGGGCATGGCCATGAAGTTCACATTTGGATCCAAATGGGCAAGCTTATCTTGGTTTATGACATTTTTGCTTCTTGTTTTCAGAGTATACATATGCATAGAACAAAACTATGTGGTCCTGCATGCATGTAGATGAAAATGCTCTTGTTTTCAGAGTATACATATGGATAGAACAAAACTATGTGGTCCTGCAGGCATGTAGATGAAAGTTCTCTTAAAGGTTTACTTGGGGAAGCAGGTTAGGTGAACAAAAGGGTGATGTGTCTCAATGTCACGCATGTAAGGACAATTTGGTTATTAGATACCATATATCACACCAAATTGTATTTAGCTTTTTCAGTACAGGTGCTGGAAGATAACAAATCGCCCGTGGCTTCCCCTTGACTCTAATGATGAAGACAATGTAGGGGTAAGTTTGTCTATTGCTACTGATGAGGGAGATGTCAAGAATGTAACTATCACATTGCAATGGACTCTAAGGGATGTGTGAGAACACCTATTGGTCATGGAGGATGGCATATCAGAGTCCTTCACCTTCACCTTAAATGGTGAAAAGGTCGGCCGATGTGTAAAGAAGTGCATGCATAGTGCCATTTTCATTCCTCTTGCAACTTTGAAGCAACATTTAATTTTTTGCCATGTCCTAGTTCTTGTTTCAAGAAATGTAGGACATTCAAAATGAGGTGTAATTTCTTTTGAGGTTTTTTTCCTGTGTGTTCATGTTAAATTTTTTCTAAATTTTTTGGGGATTTTATGATTTGCTTTTATTTTTAGGGTTTTGATATATATAGAGAGATAAGAGCCACTTTTATATTAAATTCTTACTTTCACTTTTAGAGAGCCATAGAAACTCCCACCCTCAAAACTGTCTCACTCCTTCAGCTGTTTGAGCACATCTTCCATGGATTCAGCAAGAGTTGTGTTCCATGATTTCATCTCACAAATTGCATTTGTAGATCGCGAGGAAGAGCTTCTTTTTTTGTTCTGATAGGACCTTGATATGCTTTATTAAAATTCCATTTACAATTACTTAGTCCTGATTAGAGGCAGCCCCTTGGCATGTTAGAGGCATAAAGGAAAAACCTAGCATGTGTTACTTGTTGTACTAAATATCTATTTGTTCAATCTCCTTTAATTAAGGGGTATAGACCTTCAAGAATAAAGCTATAATTCATGGTTAGAGTTCTTTAGTGATTTCTGTCTTTTTTTTAAATTGATTAAAAAAGGGGTTTTGAAAAGGAGAGAATTCCTTTCTTTGAGGCCTCCTGCAATACATTTGGATACATGTCTTTCTTACTGGTTTTAAGTCTTTTTTGCTCTTGATGAATTTAACATATTTATTCCATCCATTTAATTGTGGTTGTATTTTGTTAAACTCAGGGGCCACTCCAGTAGCTCAGGTATACTGCTCCTCAGTAATCAACCCGTCATCATAGAAGTGCCTCCATGTATCTCCTCTGTGTCTGCACTGTTATGTGGTTCGGATTGCAGAATGCTCCCTCAACCTCAATGCAAGAGATCTTCCGGTCCTATTTGACAAATTTCATGAGGATTTTCCTGGATGACCTTAGTGTGTTCGGCACTTTCGATGAGCACCTAGAGCACTTGCAGAAATGTTTCCAACAATGTAGGGAAGTCTCCTTCAGTTTGAACCCTATGAAATGTGCATTCGTAGTCCATAGCGATTGACTCCTAGGGCATGTGATCTCAGCGGAAGGAATTGCGGTGGATTCGGATAAAGTGGCAGTAATTATGCAAGCCCCGGCACCAACGATGCCTAAGGAATGCTTGTGGTTGTTGGGACAAATTCGATGGCACGGCAGACATCTGCAGTTCCTAGCTCACATGGCGATTCCCTTGAATGCATTGGCTCATGTGGAACCGAAGGCATTTGTGTGGACCGAAGAGTGTGACCAAACCTACCATGATAGCTGAAGATTCAGCTTTCTAGAGCACCGATGCTGCTATCTCCGGATTGGGAGAAGAATTTTCATGTGTTCATGGATGCATTGGATCTCGAGCCATTGGGAGTGTCTTGATCTAGGAAGATGCAAATAAGTGGTATCATCCAATCTACTACGCAAGCCGATGGCTTTCAACGATCAAAAAGAATTATTCCATGATGGAGTGGGAAGGACTGGGCATGATCTATTCTATCAAGAAATTTCGGCATTATTTGTTGGGTCGACCATTTATCTTCCATGTCGATCATTTCGCATTATTATATTTGGTGAAGCAGTAAAGTCTTACGGGCCGATTGGCACGATGGGTGTTGCTCTTGCAGGAATACGACTTTGATGTCATTCATCGCCTGGGCTCGCAGCACGTGGTTGCAGATTATCTTTCCCGACTAGAGTCCGGGGAGCTGCCAATGGGAGTGGACGATGAATTCCCTGATGCAAAGCTAGCAACAATTTTTTGGGCGGATCCGATCACAGCAGAGGCCGAAGTCACCAGAAGGACCATGGTCGTGGTATGATGAGATGGTCTCATTCCTCTCTACTGCATCATGCCCAAATACATGAATTGGGATCATAGGAAACGTTTGGCATTGTGGAGCCATTCCTTTGAAGTAGTCCTGGGACAATTGTACCGACGACACCTAACGGAGGCACTATTGCAGTGTGTTCCACCTCATGAGCAGGAAGTAGTGTTAATGGAAGCCCATTGTGTGGTTTTGGGTGGCCATTTTGTGGGCAAAGTCACCGCAAAGAAAGTTCTATAGGTAGGGTTATGGTGGCCAACCATACAGAAGGATGCTCGATGGTTTGCAAAAAGTTGACCTTTGCCAATGGTTGGGATAGGCCACTGATCAAGACCGCATGCCACTTAATCCCATCTTGCCTTTGGAACCATTTCAGAAATTGGGTCTAGTATTCATGGGTCCATTCAAGCTCGTAGCTGCCCGCACCCAGAATTGCTACACTTTGGTAGCCACTAACTATTGCACCAAATGGGTGGAAGCTTGGGCCTTGCGGGACAACACCGCAAAATCGGTTGCAAAGTGTCTATACTGTGATGTGTTCACTCGGTTAAGGTGTCCAATTGAGATTGTCAGTGATAGGGGGACTCATTTTGTCAACAAAGTCATTAAGCAGATGAATGCTTTTTATATGGTGATTTATAAGAAGTCTTCTCCCTATTATCCGCAAGCAAATGGATTGGCTAAGTCTACCAATCATACGTTCAAGAGGATCATGTCAATACTGGTGAATGAGCACCGCACGGATTGGGATGAAAAATTGCTGGCAGCACTATGGGCATACCACACTTCATTCAAGGTGGGCACAAGGTTGACTCCTTTTAAATTGGTATTTGGGTTGGAAGCAATCACGTCAATCGAGCATATTGTTTCGAGTTTGAGGATTGCGGTAGAGGATAGGCTCCTTCCGCAGGACTCTATGGTATTCCGATTGGATGTTCTCGACTAATTGGATGATTTATGGCTGGAGAGCTATTATCTCACCTTGGAGGTTCAAGCTAGGCATAAGCGGAGGGTGGATTTGGCATCTAAGAAGAAATATTTTGAGCATGGGCAATTGGTTCTTCTGTTCAACACTTGCCTTGGGAAAATGCCAGGGAAAGCAATGGTCGGGTCCGTTCTAGGTTTTTCATAATTGCAGATCAACATCGTTTTATCTTGCGGATTTGCAGGGGCATATTCCACATCCGGTTAATGGGTTTCGGCTTCGTCCATACCATCATGATAGCAGGCTTCAATGCCCATTCCCCATCTCTAATGAGGCACAAATTTCTTGGGTTGAGGTGGAGGCAGTCGAGCCATCGCATGAGGACACGTGGTAGAAGGGTTGGCGGCATGACAGCAATCTTCTGTGAGATCCTAGCCTGGACGCCATGCAACTCATTGTCATTAGAATGGGATATTGGCCATCTAAATTCCAACTCTTGCTCCATTGTTTGGATGTCTCTATTGCTTGCTATTTGCTCTCATCGCACTTGCATTTCTCTTGAGAGCATTTGCCTTCCAGTTATCATCAACGTTCTCTGTTATCTTGGTTCTTCTCCTTCATCTCGCCATGGGGATGGCTCATGCTCAATTTCTCCTTCTTCTTCCATTGGTGTATATAGATTCTCAATCGATTAATGCTTGTCTTCAATGGCTTCGAATTCATAGTTTCAGCAGTATCGATTGGAAGAGGGTGGCTATTCATCTGTTAGCATCGGCACTTTGCCAGCAGTTGGCGGTAGGAACTATTGTGGAGTTTTTGGATGAGCGTTGAGAGCTGACTGTTCAATTGATTGAAACTACTTTGGGGGCATTGCGAGAACTGCGATGTGAAGAAGCGGCCTAATATGCATTAGGCAAGTCGAGTCGATTTCTCCGAAGAAGAATTGGGTATCTTCGTCGACCTGCAGAGTGAGAAGATAGCCACGTCATTTTTTCTAAAGGTCCAAAGTTTTTTTTTTTTTTTTAAATTTTGCATCTTCTAAGGCTATTTTAGCCTTTAAAGAGAGCCACCTCAACCCTCTCTTTTTACCCCTCTTCATCCAAGGTCCTAAAGAAAGCTGCCTCACCCCTCTCTTTTCACCCCTCTTCATTTAAGATTCATTAGCCTCGCCGATTTCAAGTAAAAGATTTACAATCAAATCGAGACATTCGAGATCGAGGGAAGCAAGAAGAGCGGGATCGGCATGAGAGATCAAGAATTAAAAGCAAGAGAGGACGCGTCAGCTTCAAAGACAAATTCAAGACCATCGAACAAATACCAAGGAAGTGGACATCATATTTTTTCTATCTGATATAAAGCGCTTTGCTTTACATTTTCTAGAAAATATACATTTTTAAAATGACAACTCCAGAAAGGGATGGTATGATTAGAGAAGCCGAGGAAAGGGCTAGAAAGGGAAAAGCAATAGTTAGAGAGGAAATACATGAGGAGGTACAAACTAAAACTCAAAATGATAATGTAGAAATGGAGGATATTGATTACGATGATTATGGAATTCCATATGGGGAATTCACTAAACTTGAAACTCGAATGCAAAATATAGAAACACAGTTAGGGGTTATCAGTGAAACATTAAAAACCCTAGCTGAAGCTATAACAAAGATAGCCAATTCTCAATCGGTATCTATTATTGAAAAATCACCGATTCCTCCTAATCAAGTTGAGAGGTCTACCTCTCGACTTAGAGAAACCTCAAACATCCTTAAGGACTTAAAACTGCCAATTTTCAATGGGGAAGAAAAGGAGCGTAATAAAGATGTGATTAATATGTTCTTGCAAAAATGGCAAGACTTTCATCGACTCAGGAATACACCTCCTAAAAATCAAGTCGTGGAAGCAAGTCTTTCCCTTGGAAATAAAGCCTATAAATGGTGGATGAGCCTCAGGGAGAGTGATAAAATTCCTAGATATTGGACTGAGTTTGAACAAGCCTTCCTAAAAGAGTTTTTACCAAAAAATGAATTAGAAAGAGCGTGGGAGGCTTGGGACATTTGCACTATGGGTAAAAACACTCTAGTCCAATACATAGCGAATTATAGGGAGGCAATCCTTAAGCTAAAGGGAATTGATGAATTCCAAAAGATAAGGGGTTTCATGAGAGGTCTCAAAGACAGAAGTGAAATACTTGGGACATATAATATCCCAAGAAGGGGTTCATATGGACCCTGACAAAGTAAGGGCCATATTGCAATGGCCACATCCTACAAATCTAGAAGAATTACAAATATTCTTAGGTTTGTCAGGATTCTATAGGAGATTCATCCAAGATTACGCTAAGATTGATGTTCCGATGATGGACCAGCTTAAGGGGAAGGGAAGCACCTTCATATGGGATGAACCTCAAAAGAGAAGTTTTGAAAAATTAAAGGTAGCTATAGCGGTAGCTCCTGTCTTAAAAGTGGTGGATCCCAATGAACCATTCGTGGTTGAGACAGATGCCAGTGATTTTGTTGTTGGGGCAGTACAAAAAGGTCGACCAGTGGATTTTGAAAGCAAAAAGCTAGATCGTGCCCAACGGAATTACTCGGCATATGAGAAGGAACTATATGCTATAGTCTATGCTTTAAAGAAGTGGAGACACTATTTATATGGTGCAAAATTTGAGATCATATTTCATCAAGAAAGCATTAAATGGATTTGTAATCAGCCAGAGCTTAAAGGTAGAAAAGCTAGATGGGCTGAGTTAATGCAAGAGTTTGATATAAAATTGACATATAGGAAAGGGAAGTTTAATGTGGTAGCAGACTCTCTTAGCCGAATGCCGAATGTTAATGAATTGAGTTTTACTCAATTTCAGAATGATTTCCTAGAGTCCTTAAAAGGGAAATGTGAATTTGATCCTCACTTCTCTGAAATATGGAAAGCAATTAAAAACAGGGATCCAAGTAATCGAGAGGCTTTCATTGAGGAGTCGCATGGAAATGGCGACACACCACAGGTTGGTGATAAAGGACTCAAGTGGAGAAAATATACTATTGAAGATGGCTACCTACTCTATAAGGGCAGAGTATGTGTCTCGGATGATAATGACATTAGGCACCAAATCCTTTTTGAATGTCATGATAGTCCGAGTGCTGGACACCCGCGAATTCAGAAGACATATGTACTTCTGGAAAGACAAATCTTTTGGCCTGGAATAGGTAAGGACGTTCAAGATTATGTATTGAAGTGCCAAAAATGCCAGGTCAATAAGGCTGAACGCCTTAAGGTAGGAGGTCTCCTACACCCATTGAAGATTCCATCTGGCAAATGGGAAAGCATCTCCATGGATTTCATTATGGGACTACCTAGGACACAGAGGGGGCACAACTCTGTGTGGGTAATTGTGGATCGGTTGACCAAGATGACTCATTTTATTCCTGTCAATGAAGACGTTAAAACTCCAAAATTAGCTAGGCTATTTGTGGAGCATATCTATAGATTGTATGTGCTACCAGCCGGTATTGTTAGTGACCGGGATAGCAAATTTAATAGCCATTTTTGGAGGGCTGTGTTTAAGAGATTGGAAACTTCATTGAATATGAGCACCGCGGAACATCCACAGAGTGATGGTCAAACTGAAAGAGTCAATCAGATCATTGAGGATATGCTTCGAGCATATGTAAATAAATGGCAAACTAATTGGGAATAGTATTTGCCCATATTAGAATTTGCATATAACAGTGCCAAACATTCAGCTACAAGTTTTAGTCCATTCATGATGATGTATGGATTTCAACCTAGAGCCCCAATGACAGTGGGACTTGAAAAAGAGAAGGTTCAAGCGGCCAAAGACTTTCTTGATGATATGAATCAAATGCTTAAGTTAGCTAAAGATAGCATAAGAAGAGCTCAAGATAGAGCACAAAGTTATGCAAACCCCCACCGTAGAAAGTTGGAGTTTGAAGTAAATGAGAAAGTCTACCTTAAGGTACCTGAATCTTCAGAATCTCTAAAAACAGGTAAATGTCCGAAGTTATCTCCTAGGTATTGTGGACCATTCACAATACTTAAGAGGATTGGAGAACTTGCTTACAAATTAGCCTTACCTGAGGGATGTAGAGTACATCCAATTTTTCATGTTAGTAGGCTAAAAAGAAAATTAGGAGATGATGATAATCTCATTGGAAATGAAGTCCTAGTTGAACTTATTGAACCCGTATCTTTACCACATGAACCAGAAAGAATTTTAGATACACAAGAAAAAAGAACGTGACATACTATATGGAAAGAATGTCTGATTAAGTGGAAAGATAGATCTGAAGAGAGTTCAACATGGGAAAAGGTAAGCAATCTCCAGAGGAGGTTTCCCAATTTTGTTTTCCAGGACGTAAACAATTCTTAAGGGGAAGGGAATGTTACGTCAACTGTAATACCGTGACATCGGTGTAACGGGGAAACCATGAGGGCTTGACAATACTTACCCGTGTGGCTAATGAGGGCTAGGGTCTAGGGGGAAATCCTAGGCCTAGGCAATTAATGGAAGGGTGCATTAGTTGAACCTAAAGGGGGGTTTAATGGTAAGGTCCACTTGGACACATGGCACCATGAGTGTTGGCCACTTGGGAGGTATTGAGCAAGGGGGAGGATTCTAGAAAGAGAGTTCCACATGGTAAGTAAAAAACCAGAGGGATCTCACGGGATTCCACGGTTGGGTGGAAAACCAGCAGAAGCCCTCGAGGTCACAGGTCTTATATCACTTGACTAAATAGAAATTGAAACTAAAAAGTGCTCATCTAGATAGATGACTGACTTGCCATTGTGGTTGTCACATTTTCATTAAGATAGACTTAAACAAATAGTAGAAGATTCAAGAGTTGAGAAATCAAAAAATTCAAGGCAAATGAATTCTAATTTATATGCAAAAAGAATGATCATTTAGTAAAAAAGGGGGCTTCATTTTTAATTGAGAGTACAATAAAAGGTCATCTTGAAGTGAATTTTTGCAAGCTAATGTTGTGTCTTGACAAAACTTTGATGCTCCATGTGCTTTGAATTATTGTGTTGTTGAAAGTTCTCACATACAAGCTGTAGAAAATTTCCTAATTTTTAACCCTCCTTCCACCTTTACTATGTAATATGCACAAGGCATATGTGATATGTACAAGGCATATATGTTTATGCACAATGCATGTGTTATTATGCACAAGGCAAACATACCACTTTCATGCAAGATGTCATTGTAGGTTCTATGTATCAGTTGCTTTGGTGAACTGGAAGTATGTATAGATGGAAGAGCCTCTTCTTGTATCTAATTGATAGTTTACTCTTGTGATTTGAGAGGAAAATATAAAACCAATTGTGAGTAAAATAAAGTAGAGTGGTGTTAACCGCAATGGTTCATGTAAGCGGAGAAGTAGGAGTGGGTGTGAGGTAGGTGATATTCTATCTACCTTGGAGCCATATGGGTCCAAGTTCTTATAATAAGAGAGTGAGAGAAGTGAAAGAGAGTACAAGGGTTAGACCTCCCTTCAAAAGGTGGAATGTATAAAAGGCAAGAAGTTTGAGTTTAGTCTTCATTGTGTACATGCAACTTTTGGAATACAAGCTCTCTCATTCCCTTCATTCTTTGGTGATTGATACTTCTTGCTTCCACTGTGTGTTTCCTTGTGATTGGAACTCCCCTACCTTCAAAATTACCTCCCTGATTGGAACTCTCCAACCTTCAGAATTACCTTCCCCTTCGCATCCCCATCCCCATCCCCTTCTCTCTTTCCCTTCCCTTTTTTGTCCTCCCTCTCTTCACTCTCGTGGAATCACAGTGACATAATTTAGTGACATAATGCTTGGGTGACATAAGTGTGAGGCTCGTGCATAAAAACATCCCACAAGGAGCTTCTCAAGAGTGGAGACTCCGATGGCATTCTTCCAAGATCCCCATGATACATGTTTCACAGTTGGAGACTAACATTCTTAGCGCCATTGCTGGGGAGTTTCAAGTATGCTTCTGTATTGCATAAGATTTCTATCATTAAGCACGCATTGCACAATGCTTTCTAGCATAACTAGGAGTGTTGTTAGTGGAGTATAGAATTGGATTGAAGGGAGAAAGTGTGTATTTGAAGTTAAAAAGTGAAAAATGTCATGTCTACTTCTATGGTGATTTTTTAGTGTTTTCTGTCATCAAATTATAGGAATAGCTAGCTTGGGTGATTACTAAGGTTAATGTGGTTTCAAATCTCATTGAAAAACACTAAAACATGAAGTTGAATCAAATTTGGTTGAGGTGTGAGTTTGTTCCTAGCCACCCCCTTTGAAACTCTCCCATTTGTCGCTTTCAACTTTTTTTTTTTTTTTGGAGTTCTTTATGTGAGTAGGTAGAATAGGTAGCTTAGCACCCCCTAGTGCTCAAAAACCTTGCAAAGGAACTCAAAAATTCTCAAAGACCACCAAAAACCATAGCCATACTTTGGGTTGTTGCTTTATGGCTAACGCAATGATGATCTAACATAGCGCCTTGACACGTGGACTACCAGTTGTCCAACCACCCCCACCCACCTCACCTAAATACACATAGCATTAAATGAACTCACAATTGTCACATCAAAAGTCAACCTACTGCTTTGAGGTGAACGCAGTGACTCTGAGCCTTTTGCATTAAGGAGTCATCCACTGTTGTGTTATATACTTGTTGCATTTCTAGTTGTTACTTTACCAATCATCATGTTAACTCACCCACCTCTATGTTAGGAGTCAATTCTTTAAGCATCAAGAAGTTGCTGCTTTAAGGCTAATGCAATGTCTCATGAGGTCCCTACTTTAAGTCTAATGCACTGATCAAATAACACTACAACGACTCAAGAAGTTGCTACTTTAAGAACCTGTAATGTTAAGAAGTCATTGCTTTAAGGCTAACGCAGCGTTTGCTGCCTTAAGGCTCGAAAGACACATTGATTGACTCTGATTGGGGAAACCAAGCTTAGTGAGCAACACATGCATTTGAGGTCTAGTATGGTGATAGGAATTGACCCAGAGCTAGAATAAAATGCTTCTAATAGTATTCTTACCAGCCCATCAAACGTCACACTATCAGTTTCATCTTGGATCTTGACCTTAAGTTCTTATTTGGTACATGGTCCCGCATACACAGAGTCCTTGAGTTTGGATGATTCCATGAGCTTTGACACTGAAATGGGGGAAAACCTGAATCTTGAGGCTACTATGCTCCTAATTCCAACTCTATTAGGTAGGCTAATAGGAATTGGCCCAAAGTTAGAAGATAGCACTTCAAATAACATCCTAACTAGCCCATCAAACATTGCACTATTAGTTCCATCTAAGATCTTGACCTTAAGTTCTTATTCAGTACATGGTCTTGCATACATGGAGTCCTCGAGTTTGAAGGATTCCATGAGCTTTGATGTTGAAATGGGGGAAATCCTGAATCTTGGGGCTACTATGGCTCTTAATTCCAGCTCTATTAGGCCCCAGTCCCCCACACCACCAAACATAGCCTCACGATTAAGGGAGTCATTCTCTAATTTAATGGGTCAGTTTGGCAAGCCCGAGTATTTGAAGAGCAACAAAATCCTCTGCCAACTTTTGCATCAACTAATGCTCGAAGTAACCCCATGCCTGCCTTGACTGTGGGACCTACAAGGCTACATGCTCAATTCTATGAGGGTGAACCATACTTTACTAGAACCTCTAAGCCTTGTGTACCTAGGTTTTGGTCACTGATTCTTAAAGGGCAAGGAAATGATAAGATGGACTTTGAGAAAAATACTCTTTCTCACCCAATGGCCCCTTGTCCCAATCTATACCAAACTTGGGCATGAGCCCGCAAAGGCAATTCTTTCTCTACGATCACACCTTATAAGCCGATTCTTAACGTGAACATACCCATGCTAAGGTGCATACTGATGAGGCTAATACACGTGAGCCCACCATGTGTGTTGGCTACAGGTCCTATTAGGCTACGACTATCTAACACAATACCTACACGGCTGACAATCCACCCCAAGGGCCACCCATTATGGCTCCATGCCAACCCCTCAAGCACCTTCGCCTACACCACAAACAATACTAGCAGATGAGGCTATGAGGATCCTTGTGCAAGCACTAGAAAGGGGGGCCATGCCACAAGTTGTTATGGGAAGAGATACTAATGCTTCAAGAATCTACCTAGCCACCCACCATATCCAAGCTCATAACTGACATCTTAGGAGAAGGAGATCTAATATCCCATGTTGAAAGTTAGAATAGATTCGGGGACATTGGTGACTTAGACAAGGTGGCCCAGCAACTCAAGGGTGAGTTGGGATGTGAAGACCTCGGTAATCCTCACTCGTTCTACTCACTTTGCAAGATGTGGAAATAACGAGACTTCTCACTGTAGGTACCCGAAGTCTATGCCCCCACCTATTTATCAACAGAAGCAACCCTACCTTTTATCGCACCACCAAACCAGTACAACTAGGACCAATTACTTATACATGGAGCCCCCTTAGCCAACAAAGGGCCACCTAGGGTTCAAAACCTATCATTTTCACCATTGTCCTAGGATTGCAACCCTTGCCACACCATGGATTACTCCTATAAAATAGGTTATCATTGACTAGCCACCAAGTGAGTGGGAGGATCCTAACTATGACGTTTTGGTGTCCAATCCCTCACCATACAAAAGTTCTATTTATCAGACTAGCTAGGTAATCCATGCAAGACAAACAATATATTCCAGTGTATCAAACTGGATGTATCTCCATGCAACCACAACGGTGGGTTGTTGGAGCTATTTTAGCGCTATTTTGGTCCTAAACCAAGGAAATTGTATTCCTACTTTACTGGTATTTTAGTTCTTATTGCAGTAAATCCTAAATGAGGGCAAAAGTATTCTGAGCCACCGCGGCAGTGGCTGGAGGCCTGGTGGTGCCATCCAGATAATTCACTACAATTCATCGAGTAACAATTGAGAAAAAGAGATTACAATGTACATCGACATCCAATAACATGTTATATAAAAATTAACAACTTATACTGAGCAAAAAATAAACAGAGGATCTTACATTTATAAAAACTCAGCAAACAATTACTGAGAGCCTTAAAGGCCAAAAGATTACATCTAGCGACCATAACCATTCAAATATAAAAGTTAACAACAGTGCATACTCAGAGCCTCAAATTGAACAAAAAAGGATTACATAAATATAATAAAAACTCAACAATTGCTAAGAGCCTTAGAGACCAAAACATTACATCCAGCGAGCCAAAAGATTGTTGACAACCTTAGAGGCCAAAAGCTTACAACCAACCATTGCTGAGTGGTTATGACTGTCATTCAGCAAGAGTGGAGGAGAAAATGGAGAGGCCAAAGACCATGCACATTGCCAGGAATCAGATTACGACACCCCCACCAAGTCGAGAGTACTTTGCTGTGAAAATCCTAAGGCCTTTGTTGATGTCTAGGAGAAACCCATATAGTGCAACCATAAAGAGGCATATAGATATGGGGGGAATCGACCATGAGAACGAAGGGTGTCTACTAGTGCCAACATTTCTAATCCAAGTGAGTGCAAAGCAATAACCTTATATGAGAAGGCAGATAGCATTGGGATCATAGTGCATTGAGGGGTGGTAGTAGGCATGGTGAAGATGAGTGGGTGAGTAGCAGATGAGTGATGAGAGTTGGAGGAGGGAGCATGGAGCAAAGTAGAGCAGGGGTGGAAAAGAGCTAGAGGAGGGTGTGTGGAGAAAATTAGCAGAGAATGTGGAGCAAAATAGCAGAGCAGGAGCGGATGGCAGGAGCGGATGAGAGCAACATAGTAAAATGCCAAATGCCAGGGATCTTATATATCATAAAGCTTGAGCCACAGTGGTGGCTGGAGCCTGAGGTTCCATCCTTATTAATTGCAAGCCACAGTGGTGGAGTCTTAACATATGGCGGCCTAGTAATCATGAAGTAGACATCCGATGGTGGTAACTGGTAGGTGAGTAGGCCACTGTGGTGGCGGCTAGTAATTAAGTGCTAGCTAGGTGGAATCTTAGCCATGGCAGATGTGGATGATGAGAGCCACTACCACCAGGCAATAATTACCACAAAATTAAATCATGAAGCCTAATCACCTCTAATCACTCATTACCGTGCACTCTAGTACTCTAATTGGCAGGTGAGTAACTATGGGCCACTGCGGTGGCTAGTAATTAATTGCCAGCCCGGTGGCATCTTAGCCACCATAGATGTGGTTGATGAGAGCCACCACCACCGAATAGTAATTACCACAAAAGTAAATCGTGAAGCCTAATCACCTCTAATCACTCATTACCATGCACTAGACTAGTACTCTACTGAGCATGCAAGCCCAGTGACTAGTAATTTACTACACTTGTAGTAATCATGCATGCAAGCCTAGTGGTGGGTAACCGATAGGTGAGTAATCATGGGCCTCTACAATGGCTGGTAATTAACTGCCAGCTCGGTGGCATCTTAGCCCCATAAACGTGGTTGATGAGAGCCACCACCATTGGGTAGTAATTACCACAAAAGTAAATCACAAAAGTAAATCACGAAGCCTAATCACCGCTAATCACTCATTACCATGCATTCTAGTAATCTACTAAGCATGAAAGCCGAGTGACTGGTAATTTACTGCACTCATAGTAATCATAGCCCGGTGGTGGTAACTCTAGCAAGTGAGTAATTGCGGGCCACTGTAGTGGGTGGTAATTAACTGCCATCTCGGTGGAATCTTAGCCACCACCATAGATGTGGCTAGTAATCTTAGACGCCACCACCTCTAATCACTCATTACCTTGCAAGGTAGTACTGCCATCTTATATTAATCAAGATTCAATCCAACTACCACGGTGGCTCTCACCTTGATAGTTCCTTGTAGTCGGGCTACAAACTTAAGCCTCCACTATTCCATTCCCTTCATTGTTTCGTCTTATATCCCTCTCGATCGTTTCTTTCTCCCTTTCTCTCAGACTGCAAACTTAAGCCTCCACTATTCTATTTCCTTCAATGTTTCATCTTCTATATCTTCTCAACCATTTCTATCTCCCTTGCACTCTTCCTGCAACTTCTATCCCCTCTCATAATGGACCTTGGAAAGTCCAGGAGCTCCTCACACAATATTTCCTCCCCCTTTGCAGCACAGTGTGAGATCTTCTCCTCCCCTGGTCATGACATTTGGGAGCTCCTCACTCGCTCTTCAAAAGCCCAATTTGGATGCTCTCAAACTTCACCAGGTTGGTATAGGAGGTGAATGTGAAGGAGGGACAAATAGTCTGTCAAGATCAGAAGATTACCATCACTGAAAATGTGATTGAAAATGCGCTAGGCATTCCTAGAGGCAATTTGCAAGCACACTTCTTTGAGAAGTAGTGGAAGAGATAGGATATTATAGATGCATACCCCAATGCTCATATTAGTAAAGATGGTGGAGTCAAGCTTTCTAGCTTGCCAATAGACCTCCAAGATGTGTTGAAGAAGACAATGCACTTCTTTCGAGAGGAACTGTGAAGTTCTGGTAGGTTCAAGCAGAAGTAGAGCAATTGAAAGGACGTGATGTATCTTTCTCAAGGGAAATCTCCAAGAACGTGATAACTAACCTGAAGAATTGTGTGGATGGAAAATCCCAATTGTCATCTCAGTTCGCTGGAGTTGCAAATGCACCTGATGACATCTAACCTCAAAGGGATTTTTGAGCAATACAATAAGAAGATGTCTCAGAAGGTGATTTTTCTACAAGAGAAAGCCACCAATGCAACAAAGGCAACGAAACTTGAGAAAATCCTCAGGGAGGGGGCAAAAGCCTAGGTAGAGGAGGTAGAAGCGAGGACCTTGCAAGCACGAGAGAAAGATGAGGCCGCTGCAAAAATGGTCAACATGGAAAGGCATAGAAGTGAAGAAGAAGAGAAGTGCATCAAGGAGCTCCAACATAGGCTTGAAGAAGTTAGAAGTGATGGGGACATCACCCACAGATAAGGAGCTAGCAATGATGTGAAAGGAGCTTGAAGATCAGACAACTGAAAGGAGGGTCTTTACAAATGACTCTACAACATGCAGAATGCATTGAACAGGGAGAATGCAAAAACCATATCATTGATGCAAAAGCTATGAGAGAGCTTCAAAGCAAGGAAGGATGCAGATTGGGTAGAGAGAAACCACGGTAGATAAGATAAAGAGAATGTGTAATTTTGGTGAGATTTGTACAATTCCTTGAAATTGGATGACACAAGGGCTTTGCGCGAGCTTGGCATGGCTCATGAAAGTTTTGAAAAGTAGTCCTCCATTTTGATTGAAGCCTAACATAGAGTGGATCTCTTGGAAGAGGCCTATGTAGACACTGCTAAACAATTTTGCTAGCTTCAAGTGCAATTGCTAGAATTAGATAGAGCTATTGTAGTGAGTGACCAGCAAGTGGAGGCGCTATAGGATAACGTCCACCCTCAGGATGAGGCAAGAAGGAATCAAGAAACATCTTGTTGATGTACAAAGTTAGACTCTGGTATTGACAACAAGAATAGTTCAACTAGATTACTATTCTCTTCAGATGTACCACGGTAAGGCATACATGGTCTACCATCTGCACATCATAGATGAGTACATGATTTAATGGCCCAACTGTGGCCACCCTCTGCATGTGTTTTGCTTTGGGACATTGTATTGTAATTTTCCACTGCCCAGGTCATCGAAACATAAATTGTGCATGCCTTCTATAGCCATCTACAAGCGAGAAAGTAGATGTTGCAAGAGAAAGGGCCACTTGGGCCTACAAGGCAAAAATGAAGGGCCTTGAAGGAAAGAACTAGCCACCTTAAAGAATGGAGCCTAAAGGGAAGAAGACCAAGCTGAACTCGAGAAGAAGGACTGATCCCCCCATTAGGGCCAATCCTCCCATTAGGGAGCGGACATAGCCCAAAGAGCTCAAAGCAACTTGATAAAGGGAGATCAAAGTAGAAAGAAAAATAAGGAACCAGCCGCCTGAAGGAAAGGAGTGAGAAGATCCCATCCTCTAAGGGACCGAATGTACCCAGAAGAACTCTAATTGATAGAATGCAACTAAAAGACCTCAATGTATGAGATGTATATATTCAATTATCAATGAAACTACTCTTTACTTATTGCTAGAGTTCTCAAATGTTTGCAGCCATTCGAACAAAAGTTTCCTTTATACAAAAACTATTTTAGGATCTTCCTTTATATAAAAAGTTATTTTAGGATTGCAACCAGCACGGTGGTAGTACAATATAACTAGTCTTAGAAGTTTGCTTTGTTTTAGGATTGCAACTAGCACAAAGCACGGTGGTTGGTTGCATACGATGTATGGGCCCTTGAGGGGTCCTCTTTATGGGCAAGGGCCATATTAGCATGCCATATATGTCCAATGGCATGTTAATATTGCCCTTGCCTCTAAAGGGGACCCTTTGAGGGCCATATCAACAATTGCATTTATACAAGCTATTTTAGGATCGCAACCAGTGCAGTGGTTGGTTGCACATGATATGTTATCTAGGATTAACTACCACCACTAGTGTGGTGGTTCTGTTGAATTATTACAAGATGAATGGCATACAATTCATTCATTCAGGATTTGTGGTAACCATCTTGGTGGTTTTACAAGATAAGTGGCATACATTTTCCATTGTTTGGAAATACTAAAACAAGCATGGTGGGTTTGTGATTTATTTAAAAAAAGCAAGCACTGTGGTTTTAAAACAAGTGTGATAGGTATTTACTATTTGGGATTTACATAAAACAAGTATGGTGGGTTTGGGATTTACTAAAAACAAGCACGATGGATTTGGGATTTACTAAATACAAGCTGAATGTAAATACATTTTTCATTTCTTAAAGGATAAGTGGAATACATTTTACTTAGAATGCATTTTCTTATACTGTCTTAGTCATCCACTACTCCAAGACATCTTTTGATGTGCTCGTGTGTTTCAGCCCATTTTGACAACACTCTTTCCCTTCTTTCATCTAGGCACAACTTTTGTTTATAAAATCTTATGTAAACTACGTATGGGTGGTAAGTATATATTTATCTTCTACCGCATATTTAATATGTTCAATCATTCAAATATTTTTTCATTCATATCTAACTCCTTGAATTTGGATCCATAGGAATCTGTGATTGGTAGGCCTCCAACCGACGACGAGTACAAAAATGCGTACAGGAATTGAGACAAGCCTTGCTTTAGGGAGATGGAGCAAGGAGGATATGAAATTGATTGACAGAAGGTGATGGACATCATATGAGTATACTCCAATCCTCATCGTTGTCATTTGAGTATCATCATTGTCTTACAATCGATGCTCTTATCTTATTTTCTAACTTGTTTCGTTCTTAAGGAGGCAACTTCGTCCCATCCAAATATCCAGACTTGCAGACTGGATCTCAAGCAGAAGAGAGGCTTGCAGGCCTAGAGGAGGGCAAGGGAGAAGGCCTACAGAGAGATCCACAGATGAGAAGAGAGAGGATGAGGCGAGTTCAAAGGAGGAGGAGGAGTAGTAGGACTCGGACATTTTGTCAATTTGTATTTTGGCCCTTTTGCCATTTTTTAGTGCAATACTTTAACAAATGTGCCATTTTGAACTTCGGCACTTTTGCCATTTTGTAGACATCTTTTGTAACATTGTAACATGACTTTGATGTATTACCTCCTTTTTGTAACATATTATACTACTATTCTAATTTTTAAGAAAATTGTGAGACTAAATGGGGCTGAAACAAGCCCCATCCTGATCCACCAAAAAAAATTTTGATATTCTATAAAAGCATCGGTATATACCGACGATTACAGTGTCGGTATATATCGACATTGATACCGATACTAGGAAGACTCAATTATCGATGCCCACACCGACACATATAACAACACATCCGTTGCCACGCGCAAAGCAACGGACACTTTCACACTTTGGACTTGCTCTCAAAGAATATTCTTTGTATGTAGCATCAGTATCCGTGTCAAAAAGTGGCCCATGTCTTGTAGTGATGGAAATTGAATGTAAAACCATTACAAGATTTGCTAGGAGGAATCTAAACTTTTACAAGCTACATTAACTTTTGATTTGTTAATTTGCAATCAAATGTAACTACTATTAAACAATATCAATCCCATACCATGGAAGCCGTTTGGAATTTGTGAGCCTAGGTAAATATTCAAATTCTTCAAGTAATAATTCCTCGACACATTTGGTTTTGAGAAACTTAAGCACAAGCTCGCGTTGAGTGAGACATACAATCTACCAAATCAACTATTTAGCCACCATCATATGTGATTTTACTTAACCATGTTTCTTGTGATATTGCTTCAATATAACCATGCATCAAGCCCCACTACTATTATCAGACTGCACAACCATTATACATAAGATATATGACTATGGTTCCTAGCAAAGAATGGTCATCAATAAATCTTTTTTTGGTGTGTGGGTGTTTAGTCTGATAAAGAATCCAAACTCCTAGTCGATAAGGAAACTTCTAACTATTCATCCATGTGCATCACCCAATTTTTGTTTTTTCAAATAGCATGTAGTTGAATGGGAAAAATGAACGATTTAATTTGTAGTGAATGTGAAGGACTTTAATAAGCTAGCACACCTAAAATGAATTTCTCCCCTCTCACTCCATAAGAATTATTTAACTCAATTCCCATACATAGAAACCAAGAAAAGGCCCAAAAATGGAGCCACCTATTTTGTTAGTCAAAGCTTAAGTGCATTGTATGCTTTGAAAGTCCAAAAGACTAAGCATTATTGAGTCATGTGTAGAAGATGGCATATTATTATTATTTTGGGTAGGATTGAAAATGAACAAAGCAAGAGCATTTAATGCAATCAAAAGATTGCAACTTGCATGTTTTACTAGGATACTTACTATAAAGTCAACGATAGACAACACCATTGTTGAAATGATTCTTGCAACCTAAGAAATCCTTAAAAAATACTTGTTCATTAGTGTGATCATATGCTCTTCTATTTTTGGAGTAATTTTCTTCAATCCAAACCAAACATTATACATTTCATCTAATTTGGGCCTAGTTTAGGATCCAAACGTCTAGGTTCATAACATTTTCCTTTACTTCTAGGACTTTGTTGTAAGTCTTACATCATTATTACCATGCCTCAAAGACCCTCAAAGACCTACCTAGTAAAGGGGTGAAGCCATGTTCTCCTAAGGGAGTGTGGGGGGTGCTTGGGTGTTGCTTATGAGGACCATTTCTAGTTATGCAACACAAGTTAATGTGTATTGTGGAGCATTTAACTCTTTGAGTGTTTGGTGTGGGAGAGGAAAATAAGATCTTTTTCACTATTACTAGTGATAAAAACATAGCCTTTGCAAATAGAGGATGTGAGAGTGCTCCTCCAAGGGATTCTTCAATGCTTGTGCATATGTTGCTAGCTAGGCATATTCCCTTGGGAAGCTCATTGGAACGCATGGATTTTTTTGTGAGGCATGAGCGCAGCCGGCACATCATCAAAACTCTTGATTGCTGAACTCCTTAAATCCATGGCATCTTTAGCTTTTATATTAGTATAAACAAGAGAATAGTGTGTCTAGTGAGGGGAGGGAGATCTATTGGCTTGACGATGGTGAAGCACAAGAAAGTCCTTTGGTGGCGCGAAAGATTTTGTGCAAACGGCCCATGTTTCCTATGTTCAATCCCCCTCCCGTAGCTAGTGCAGGATACACAAGTGCTCTCCAAACCAAGCTGAATAGTCACCCACCACATAGCTCTCTAATGATGAAATGAAAAAGAAATAGGACACACAAAGTTCTTGCAAAGGTAAGAGTAATTGTTGTGTACCACGTTAGGGTGGTGAGGTCAATAAGGGCCACAAGTAGGGTGAAAAGGGGAAATGTCGCAACCAGAGGCTGTGAAAATGCAAGAGGAAAGGGGTTCTACGATGCTTGTAGGTAGGTGAGTTGGAGCAAACATAGAGAGAGGTTGACCAAAAGCAAAAAAATGTCATCTTTTTCAGGCATACACATAGAAGCATGGGCACAAGAAAAACTAGGTGCAAAGGTGCTAGTTGTGTGCCACCTAATGAGATACCTATGGTGGGGGCACGTGGCAATATGAGGAAGGGAAGGGAATAGTCTCAAGAAGACACACTTGGACTTAGAAGAGTGCAACATGAACAATGGGCAATGCCAGGTGTGAACACACCATCAAGATGGTGGGTGAGAGCAACCTGAGGGGGAGAAGTGGCAATATGAGGAGGTGTCAAGAAGGGAGGGAATGGTGAGGTGCTAGGTACAGGTGGAGCCTCTTCTTTGATAAGTATTAAGGGGCATGCGATGCCATCTTCTTCATTATTCATATTGTTGCCACATCTAATAAATTACACTAAATTTTTTTCATCATGGCCATCATGTGGAGATTTATATATTGTAACGAAAAGGAGAATCGCTAAATATTTTGCCAACACATATTGCTTTAAGTGACTCTATCTTAGTTTTTTATACTCTGTCGTGGACAAATCATATTTTCTTCAAATAGCCACCAAAGGTTCATGCTTTTGGCCATTTATTACACAATGAGATAATTGAATATACATACCCAAACATCACCTCAAATAGAAAAAACCAAAAATCGTATCCTTCAAGGAATATATTCTTCAATTACCACTCAAGTACCTCTCTTAGAAAACAACATACACTATTTCTAAACACACTGAGAGACTATTCACGAGTATCCATATCAAAGCCAAGGGATGCACTCTTGATATCTTATGAACCATGTGCATGTAAGGAAACGGATTTTTTAATTGAAAGCTCACTAAAAGTATTTGAGAAAGGGGGGGCATCCTTTCAACTAACAAGAACATTAGGGTCCTTATAATATGAGTGAGTCCCTTGAGTATGAAATAATAAGTGTTCATAGAATTATGTAACAAAGTATCAACATTTAAGTCAAATGTATCGACAAAGGAAGGAAAGTTAAAAAATTATGCAACAAAAGTATCGACATTTAGGTTGGATGTATTTAAAAAGGGTGGAAGTTTTATGACAATATCCTCTTTCAACATCAATGACCAAGCATGGATTAAATTCCACCTCAACATTATTTATGCAAATAATGCATCAAATGAAATGAATTCATAAAATAACTCACCAAAATGAATTTATTCACATGGTTTGGTGCATGTATACCTTTATCAAGAATAAAAAATAGTATAGCTTATGTAATTTCAAACATCAAAAGAAACATTTAGAATGGACTATTTTCTTTAAAAATACAAAATTAGTTTATTATTATTACAAATGAACTTTAAAATAAAATCTTTACACAATACTACTTTAACACTATTTGTCAATGCGACAAATTATTTCCATATATGAATAATAATTAAATGCTTCTAAGAAATTTCATATAAAAGCTTGTGAAAAGGCCATTTTATCGCTTTAACACTATATTATTTTCCTATTATTTTAGTCAATGTTACATGATCATTTCCATATATAACTAAATATCAAAACAACTACAAATATTATTGTATATGATAGTAGTCCATGAAAATTCATCATACAAGAAATTGTGAAAAGTACCTACAAGAGTTCCATTACTATAAATAATTATTTACAATTTTTCTTGAATAAAATCGGATCATATTGCAAAGTTCAATTGCATACCAATGATTAGGCTTAGAATTATGTGGCTACTTATCGTAGATCCCAAGAAATGTAAACAACAATAAAATCAAAATTTTCAATGCATTAAAAAAGAATATTTAAATTTCATGACATTACAATTTTGGTGAGCACCAATCATAGATAAATTGTATACAAGCACAACCTCTTGTGCAATGTATGCTTGTTAGGCCGCATTTCATAATTGGCTTAGTTTGAGTAGCTTGAGCACAACTTGGTCTCTGAGTGAGGGATATTGTCTACGAAATCAACTATTCAACTGCCATCGCACCTCATTTTACTTAACGAATCATCTTTCTTTTAATATCATTTCAATATTAACCCAACATCAAGACCCTAGTACTATTAACTACACATTAAAATGGGAATACTATTATACATAAGAATACATGACTATGGGCCCTAATAAAAATATTTCAACAACATTTTGTGTGTGTGTCTTTATTGATAAAGATAATGACCCAGTGACACATGTTTTGTGAATAAACTATTCATCCATGTTCATCAATAGCTTACGTCAAATTGTCCTTTGCAAAAAGCAGGTGATTAGGAAAAATGAAAGATTCAATTTGTAGGAAATGGAAGGCCTTAAATAAGCTAGCACAACTTGAATGAATATAAGGATATGTCTCCCCTCTCATTCCATAAGCATTGTTTAATATTTTGCCCATACGTAGAAACCATGAAAAGGCCCACAAAAAGAACCACCCATTTCTTAGGCAAAGTTTGAAGTCACGGCCCTATGCTTTAAAAGTTCAAAAGACTAAGCATTATAGAATCGTGTGTAGTAAGATGGTAGATTAGTGAATATTTTTCTAGGATAAAAAATGATTAGTGGTGAGAGCATTAATGTAATCAAAAGATTGCAACTTACGTGTTCTATCATGATGCTTAATACAAAGTCAATGCCATTTTCGAATATATTCATGCAAACCAAGAAAGCTGAAAATTTTGTTGTCTTACTTACTATCATCACATGCTCTTCTAATTCTGGCCTAGTTTTCTTCAATAGAATCCAAACATCAAGGGTTTTTATAAAATTTCACCTAGTTTTCTTCTGTAGAATCCAAATGTCAAGGTTACTTAACATGTTTCTCTACACCACACCCTTCTATAGAATTTAAATGTCAAGGTTACTTAACATGTTTCTCTACACACCACACGCTTCACGTCTAGGGCTTTGTTATAAGTGTTACATCATTACTTCTATGGCTCAAAGACATAGGAGTCCTTGCCTAGTAAAAGAGTGAAGCCATGTGCTTCTTAATGGGGACTGTGGGGGGGTGCTTGGTTGAGGCTTGGTTGTTGCTTATGAGAATGGTTGCTCTTTATGCAACGTACTTTAATGTATCACATGCAGCATTGAATGCTTTGTTATTCCCTTAATGGCTAGCTTGGGATGGATCACAAAGGAAAATGGGATGTTTTTGGGTATTACTAGTGTGAAAAACAGAGCCTTTGCAAATAGATGAATCTATGAGAGTATGAAGTGAGAGAAGGGCTTCTTCATGGATGTGCACATTGTGGTTGCTAGCTTGATGGTCCTATTTGATTTTTTGGAATCTCACACGTTTGCAATGACGTTGTGCACGCCCATTTGTTTTGCCTTTTATATGCCAAGGTTCCCCTGTGCCATGTCAGGGTGCTGATGTCGACAGCTAGTTCCTGCGATGCTTGTGCCATATTGCTAGAAAAGTTGGAGTTCATGTGAAGAGACATTGGGTGAAGGTCATCTTTTTGGGCATGCATAGAGATTGCATGGGCACAAACAAGTTATATGGGCATGTAGTAGAGGTAGGTGGTAATATGGGCAGCTATGGGAGGTGCCTACAGGGTAGCCAGTAGCTCAGAGTTGGTTTTGTTGCTGATGACAAGCGGTTCTCAACTAGTAGAGAAATATGAGGGGACACGTGGGAGGTGGTAGTGGTTTTCTGACTAGTTTAATGTAGAGATGACGTAAACTAATCAAGTAATGTCAATCGTCATTACGAGGTAGGGAAGGTCCATCAAGAACTTGCCCCGCCAACTGATCCGCCTGCCCAGCCGTCAAGGTCAAGGCGTAGTGAGAGGTCTTCATTCTGCCGATGATGAAAATGATGCTCCATCTGTTTCAGGCGGTTTTGGAGGTAATAATGGTGAGCACCAACCTTAACGGAAGAGTTTTTGATCCAATGGTCAAGATCAGGATCTCGGGACTCTGGGAAAGGGACACGTATACATGCTAAAAAGACACTCATCCTTAGGCAATTTATACACCAAACGGTGCCCAAGGTTGGGTGGTTGTTTAGACTAATAGAAAAAGCCACAATTTAAGGTTTGAGCGGGCACCTCTTTACACACAGTGCCCAAGCTTAGACCTTCTAATCCAATGTGGAGTCCACGTCATGCCCTGAGAAAGGCCTTGCCTACCGATGGGCAGGGCTAGATTCTGCCAATCACCATCATGATTTGGGTCCCCCACCTGCACACTCATCCAAGGCCTCATTTTTACAAAAGGGGTTTGCACTTGGGTAGTGTGTAAAAGGGGTGCCCATCCGTATGATCTCACAATGGGCGACCAATGTGTAACGGGGGGTGCCCATTCCAAGTCTGCCCATGAATGTTTTTGGGTGCCCATAGTTTGGGCACCCTTTGGCGATGTGTAAACAGCCTTATAGTGAGGATGAGTGGGCGGTGTCAAGAAGGGAGGGAAAGGTGAGGTGGAATGTGACACGGGTGCAAGGGAGTGTCTTGGTTGTGTTGATCAATTTCTCGTCCACGAAGCTTGCCCCGTCGACTGATGCACCTGCCCGACCATCAAGGTCAAGGCGTAGCGACAGGTCTTCATTGTGCCGCCAGTGATGAAAATGAGGCTCCATCCGTTTCAGCCGGTTTTGGGCACAATAATGGGCGAGCACTGGCGGTGAAGGAAGAGGTTTGATCCAACGGTGAAGGTAACGAAGGATCGCGGGACTATGGGAGAAAGGGACACGTGTAGAGGCTAAGAGACACGCAAGCGAGTGATAGGATGAGGGGGGGAGGTGTGTCAAGAAGGGAGGGAAAGGTGAGGTGGAAGGTGACACGTGCGCAAGGGCTGATTTCTCGGCTTTGATTTGATGCCATCTTCTTCCATTTTGTTGTTATCGAATTTTTCTGCTGCCGACGACGGAATCCAACCGACGTCTATTTCTTTCGATCATTCTTCTCCAATCTTTACGTCCGATCGCACCATCCTCTCCGGCCTTCCCCCCCGTTACTGTTGTTGATCTCATCGAATCATCGCTCGTTTCGACTTTGCAGCAAACGGCAATTACCGAGTCCAATTCTTCGCAGTTACACGCTTTGGATTTAGCTCCGCCATTCATCCACTACGTCCCTCCGGATTCAACGTCCGTCCTCCTTCGATCGATCGTCCATCAATTTCCGATCACCGACGCAATATACTTCATGAGCCTCCTGATCCCTGGTCAGTTTTCCTGGTTCTGTTACTGCTGCAATGCAACCTCATGACGGAGGAATCACGACGAAATTCGTTTCCGCTGGCGTTCATGAATTATGCACAATGCCTCAATTAGGCCAGGAAAGAAGACGAAACGCCCCTCGACGTTCATAGGTAAACGATGATGTTTGCAACGGGAAATTTAAGTAATTTGTAGCTCCGGAAAGATCACAAGAGGTTCTTGGACGACTCCTTCTTGGCGTCGACATGTGGAGAATTAGCTAGGACGAAACAAAATCACGGAGATTGTGAATCATTAATTAATTTTGGTTTCTATTGATGGCTAACGGATGATCTTTTGATCTCCGGCCGTAGCTGAAAATCGTGGCGTGCAACTCGCGAAAGCTCTTAGATGATGTGAGTTAGTTCTGTGTAGTTGATCGGCAGGAATTTGAGCGATTTCTGTGTCGGCAGGAATTCGAGGTTGCAATTCTTGCAAACGGAACCAACTGCTGTGTGAATATACTCTGTCGATTGTTTTGTTAATTCGCCGTAGATTATTGTGCAGTTTCCGGCGGTTTGTTGTTGTTCTGCTTCTGATTCTCCATCATTATCATCTGCTTCTTCTTCTTCTTGTCGTGGAAGCTGCAGCCAACATCTGACTGATTAGAATCGATCTGTCGTCTAATCGTCAGTCGCATTCCTGCCTCAGAATCTGCGCTTTGCAAATCTACAGTCTCATCTTTTCTGTCTGCATCTTCTTCCATCAACTAGATCACCTCGAATTCATCGCGCGTTCTCTGCATCTTTCCGGTTCTCGCCGGCTTTTCTTACAATTCCGTTGCATTACTTCTCGACTTCTCGTAATTTCTCATCTACTTCCGAATCTCAATACCCGCTTTCCCTTCTTTTCACGCCTCTGTCGGCCATTCCTTCCGCATAATGCCGGTAACCTTCCCAAGTTCCCAATTCCTCACTTTCCTTGCCCTGGGAGCGTTGGATCGCTTCGGATTTGATGAGCTCACCTTATTCGTACGTTCTCATTTGCGCAAGGGGATTTGTGCACAGGATTATTTACCCTTTTGTGGGGAACCTACCATCACATGATTCTCACGTCTTCCTCCGCCTAAATTTCTTTACGGAGCCTTTGAGTCTGCCCGTAAAAAGGAAACGTTTCTCTATCATGACCGACTGTTCCCGCGTCTGAACCCCGGGCTTCCAAACTCCATTGCGACTTAGTCGCCTCGAAGAGCTCCAGTCGGCTGATCTGCGCTTCACTATAATCTTCCCTTACCCATTCAAATTACACGGCCTAATTCCTCTCTTAAACATGCTGAGGGATAGTTAGTTGCTGACTCGGCGAGAGGAGGATCTTGGTAGTTTTAATCCTTGTTACGGCCGAGATGTTCTTCTGCAAAGGGATGGGATGGACAAGCTGGAGACAGCAGGTGAAGAAGGCGTTGGTTGCCATGGCGGTTGTCGTGACAGTGGGTGCACTCTATCAAAGTTGGCCTTCTGGCAGTTCCACAGCTGTTTGGTTGCTTCCTTCGTTTGTCTCGCGTACTTTCTTATCCTCACTCCAAGCACAGTCTTCCGCGCGCGAGAGGCCAAATCTTATTCTCTCTCCAGAGCGAGTCGCTGAATATGAGGGAGATCATCTGCCTCCGGTTGGCACTCCGGCGGTCCGGGTGTCGAGCGTAATTCAAGAGATTAGGAGAGGTCATGACGCGCCTGCAAACCTGTCAACAGAAACGGTGGAAGTTCAAGCAGCAGGTGATCACAGTCGGCACGGCAATGAAAGTGAAATGGATGCAAATCTTACGACAACTTATTTGGCACA